>NW_027527559.1:992818-995579 GCF_008692635.1 Crocuta crocuta
CACAACAGTGGACTTTCAGCTTTATGAGGGCCTTGGAAGTGTCTGATTCTTCATAGGTATGAAGCCATCACAGGAGCTGACCTCAGTATGCATGCAGTAAATGTCTATGAAAATACTATTTTACTGAATAATTAAATCAAAATCGCTAGCATGCCAGGTCATTAGAAAAATATCTGACAGATGCCAAGTGTGTCACAGATCTTGCTCTATGTACTGTATAGAGAGTAACAAACATGGCAGGCAAGGTTCCTGCTTTTACTGATCTTATAAAAATACACGAAACATGAAAGAATAGGTATTTAAGAATGAAATTAAAAGCTAGCCAAACATCTGGGGATGGAAATGACACTATATATACCCATGTCAGCAAAGACAGACAGAATGCTCCCCCACACGGTAGTGAGGTAACCTGTTGTCAGCCTAATCTGCCATACTGAAAGGTTAGTCATCAGATTATCTTCAATCGAGACTTCTTACCGAGACAAGATCTTAGAACATGAGGACTCTGGATATGTTCGCTCATTTATTCATTAATTGATACATTCAGGAGGTATATACAGGTGTGTACATATTTTAAGCACAAAGATGTGGGAATGAGATGTGGATTCAGAGACATAGTGCTTTTACCAAGGAAATTAAACACAAAGGAAAGAAAAGAACCTACATTCTGGTGGAAAAAAATGTATGGCATCAGGCAAAATTGTGGACTTGGAGCAGATATTACAAATAGGCCATCACCATTACTGTGAGAAAGGGAAATGTAAAAGCAGTAGGTGGCCAGGAAGTTAGCATTAGGCCCCGTGTGACAGAAGAGAGAGATGAGGAGCCCCTCTCCCCATCTTAGGTGGTGATAAATCATTAAACACCAGCCAGTGGGCCCAGTGTGAATTTGATGGGCCGAGAGGACCGGACAGGTACAGTGCAAGAGCACAGGTACTTTATGCGGTAAATGGTAAAAGAGTCAGAAGGCATTGTCAGGTGTTATTTCCCATAATGGGAAACCTTCTAGAGACAGGGCAAGACTCCAAGTTGTGCCCGTAGTTGAAGGAGTCTTTGTATTTCCTACAGAAGACAAACACGACAAAAACCCACTTAAGACTTTGGAATCTGTGGGCAAAGCGCTCCTAACTGACTTTTTGCAAGGCTTGGTGGAGAAAGATGTCCTGAAACTGGAGGAAGCAGAAAAGAAAAAATTTCATGATGCCAAAGCTGGAGACAAGCCCTGGGTCCTTCTGCACTTGGTGCAGGAAAAACGCAAGGAGGCAGGTCAAGCCTTTGTCCAAACTTTCGTTAATACGGACAAGCGTTCCACCAGTGTGGAAGGTAAACCGAAGTCACTTACATGGGCGTCTCAAACTCTCCAGAGTCTACTCCCCTCCCAGGCCCTCCGGGTGCTCTATAGCTCTGCCGTCCTCCATGACTGAAGTGCAGTGTTCACTCAGCCTGTCATTGTCCTTTCCAGGGCCATCTTGTCTTTTGGGGGAGGGGATCCATTCCCAACTAGCTAAGAAGCGGAGTCTTTACACTTACGTTGCCCTCAGAAAGAGCTAATAGTGGACGCTGCAGTGAAGGGTACCTGAACTTGAACCCAGGTGCTGTCACTATAGACATCCTGCTTTCACTCAAGCTTCTTGATGTCCCTGGGCATCTCTGAAACGGTGACAATTTCGGTAACCTCTTCAGAGGCCAGGGACATCACGGCAGGCACAGGCTGACGACTCCTAAGAGAGTTGCTCTTCTCCAGAGTTCCCTTCTGAGCTCCAGATACATTTAGCCCTAGCTGCAAGGTCAATATTGACGCCTGAAGATTCCACAGACTTCACAAAACAAACACCTATAGAGCTAACACCTGATTCCTCCCGCCAGCTCTGTTCTGCTTCTAACCTCTTTCCGACTCATTAGACAGGATTATAATCCACCAAGTCTCTTCACCCAGAGCACAAGTGTGTTCTTCACAAGGGAGTGATAGCTCTGAGCAGAGTGCTGGCCACAGAGCAGGCATGTAATCAACGCAGGATGAATACAACCAGTGAAGAGTATGCAGGCAGCAAACATGACTTATCACAATTACTATTTTGCTTCTGCTATTTAGACCTTTCTAGTGCTCACTCATTTCTGTAAGTTACAAAATAGGATCACGAGAACGCCTGTAACGTGTCCAATCTATGAAGACATTTTAAAGCTTCTGATCTAGATTGAACTATAAATATTACTAGAGCCTAAATATCCTCGGGTCCAAGGTCACTAGTGGCACACTTAATTTACTACAGAGTTTAACCTGAAATCCTAGCCCAGAATATTAGAGTTTATCAATACTAATAATAAAAATAAGCAATAATAAACAAAAGACAAAAGAAATCGTAGAGACCTCACTATAGCAAATGAGCTTTTTCAAGAAGGCCTTTCTGGAAGAGAGGGTGTCCGTGAGCAGGACGCACATGCCAGTCTGACGGATGTCAAACATGGTGGCCTGGGCCATGTCCTCATTAATATTTAAGTTGGTCCTTGGGCAGTTTTATTACTCTCTTAAATCTGAGATGGAATGGCAACAATGTAGATTAAAAGAAAAAAACAGAGATAATTCAGCAAATGGAAATCAGAACTGACGTAACGGGAGCTTCAGAATAATTTTAGCAATGCGGGCATCACGATGCACATCAGACGGAAAGTGCAGCAGGGGTCAGCAGAGTTCGCGGCAGGCAGGAGGCAGGCACCGGGGCTCCCTGCCACCCCCCCCCCCCCCGGAGCCCCTCCCAGAGCA
>NW_027527559.1:995889-999581 GCF_008692635.1 Crocuta crocuta
CACGGAGCCCCTACCAGAACACAGGTGGGCGGTGAAGTGGGATGAGCAGAGCTCCAGGAGGCCGTAAAGACCTTGGCCAGGCCTTCTGGACGCTGGCAGGGTTCTGCGGGTCCCCAGCGTGGTCCTCAGGGGGTGCGGTGGGGAGAGGAAGACCCGAGCTACTCATTCATTTCACATAACACACTCATACCTGGGCTCGCTGACGTGCCACACACCGCTATTCCGAGAAAAAAATAACTCGTGGGGTCCCACCTCCCAAAGGCTTTGCCTTACCTGGTACCAGTCTCTCTCTTTTTGTAGCAGTTTAAAGGGTCCCTTGAGCATGTCCTTAAGTAACAGAGAAGACAAACACAGTGAAATTTTATCTAAGCTCTTAATTCTCTCATTTCTTTCCATCGCGGTGCCATGCGAGTGGAACCCCCTTTGGGAAGCAGGCTGCGCTATAATATTTATTATGTTGTAATGAACAGATTCATCTCCACACCAACCTTACTATTTAATGTGAGATGGAAGTCCTATCCATTCCCAGTTTCATCTGCAAACACAGTATCTAATCGTAGATACATGGCGGTCATTAAGAGCTGACATTTGTTAAGCGAGAGTGTTCGCCAAACCTGGACACAATCTGGAAACAGAGAGCACTTTTGATGAGAAAATGTACTCTCTGACCAGAGAGTATCCCAGGACCCTGGATGTACTCCCACTGGAGGAATCTTCTGGAATACAAAGGAAGAGCATATGTCACTGCTCAAGAAAGGTTCAGAAAGCTGAGTTTCCTTTTTTTTTTTTTTTCTTAAATGTTTTATTTATTTCTAGGAGAGAGAGAGACAGCATGAGCAGGGGAGGGTCAGAGAGAGAGGGAGTCACAGACTGAAACAGGCTCCTGGCTCTGAGCTGGCAGTCAGCACAGAGCCCGACGCGGGGCCCGAACCCACGAACCGCGAGATCATGACCTAAGCGAAAGTCGGACGCTCAACCGACTAAGCCACCCAGGCGCCCCAGAAAGCTGAGTTTCCTTAAAGACTTGTAATTTGCTGCCTCTCCATTGCACAGGTTTTTAGCACTTAGAAAGACATTTATCAAAAAAATATTATTTAAAAACTAATGGAAACAAATGAGCGAAATAGGAAAAACTTTGTAAAATATAAACAACTGAACATTTTATAGAGGATACCACTGTCTTTCTCATTTAAATAAAAGAAAATCAGAGAAGTTCTTGCTTCATGTAAGTGAACACAAAGGTTTACTCCTTTCATAGACAAAATCCTTGTTATATCAGCTCTGGGCAAACTTCTAAGTTCTGTTTATGAACTTTTCTTCCTCATTTCTCTGGCGGAGGAGGGGAGCTCTAGACTTTCCAAGTGTCTGGCACACTCTCTGTGAAGTGAGGCCAACCAGGGTTAGAGAGCACTGTGTTTCTCCAGGGATTAGATCAGGGTGAGTCAGAGACAAACTTTTCCACCTGGGAGGAGGGATTCTCTCACACTTGTAAACCTGGGTTGAAAACTTAGTGGTGCTTATTTAGCATCCTGGGGGCAAGGACCCCCAGAGCATGCTAGAATCGGCCATTCAGTTGTCCTTGGGACCTTGGACACAGTGAGAGAGTGACTGGAGAGCATTTTTCCTTTAAAGAGCTGACCTCGCAACTCGGTGAGGAGTGAGGTAGCCTGTCTCCTTTGGAAAGGTCAGGAATCTGGGTAATTCCTGGATGGCACACAATTCACGATTCCATGACGTGTTTGGTGTGTGTTGTATGAAGTAGGAGTGGACTCAGAACCGTGCACGCCCTGGGGGGCGGTCACGAACCACGCGTGGCCATTCAGTGCTTGAGTCGTGGCCAGTAATGCAGGCTGAAAGGGTAACAGCATGGATACATCAGGTTAAAACAGAGTGCTAATCTTAACTACTGTCATGCTTCTCTTTAGCTCTTTACTATGGACATTAGCATATTCTGAATCGCACAGGTGGCCCAATCACATTTCTAGTGGCTGGGCCTCCAATAAATACGAGCTCAGTGTGTTCCTGCTCAGAGTCGAGGGAAAGTCCACTTGGATAAGGGAGGGCCCTAGAGTAAAACCCCTCGAAAAATCAAACTGTGTTTGCTGAATATGGAAAGGCTAAACCTGACCCCAAATCATCAAGGTGTTTTCTCCAGCGTTATCAGAATCTACTCTCGCGCTTTCGGGTGGATCTTCCTTCTCTACTAACAATTCCCCCCTCTTCTTTCCTCATCAAAACACACGTCCTCGCACTGGAGGTTAGATGCAGTCATAACCCCTACGTGTTAAAAAGAAAAATCTTCTTCCCATAATGTCCTTTCTTTGTCAGTTTCTGAGGTGGTAACTGGGTCACCAAGGCAGAGAGAATAATTGATGTCACATGCTGTGTCCTGCAGCTTTCGGGGAAAACACGCCTGGGCCGGCTGAGCCAGAAGAATCGACAGATACTCTCAAGCTTTGTCCTCAGGAAGAGTTCATGAAACTGTATAAGCAGAAGGCTGGAGAGGTGCTGTGCTCGTCCGTGAAACAGAGAATGGGACAGAGACCACTGTTCTCATGAAATACAAGATTTCCTATAGCACGAACTTCAAAGTTTGGGGGGTGGGGGCAGTGGTAACCTTATCCATAGATGCTCTGAGCAAGGAGGAAATCGTGGGGCCTCACAGAGACTCTAATTCTCTTTCAGCCCCATGATAAGATACAGAGCTCGCACTTTGTTCGTTTACTGGTTCTAGTATCTATCTGGGATTTATGACAATTTTAGCATAGTCATGGAAGCAAAATATTTATAAGAGAATATGGCGGACTAATAATCGTTTGCATTCTAGTGAAAATCCTAGATATAAAGCATATTTTAAAAATATAATTAAAGCCTGCAAATCACTGTATGTTGCTACAGTTTCAAAAACCAGTACCTGAATAGTAACACGACCAAAGGCAAAAGATCGTTGATGCATCCATTTTCAGCGGGGGCACTGGCAGGAGTCTCCTGGCTTTGACAAAATTTGGTCTGAATCTTGGCTGCTAAGGAAGATGTGGCCAGATGTTGAAGAGAGAGGAAGAGATGATAGGAACTACTCTAGTCCCCTCAGGTTCTTGAGTAACCATCCCAGATACATACTGGGTCCTGTTCCGGGCTCTTGAAAGATAATTTACTCCCAACGTGCAATTCTTTCCATTGCCGACTCAATCCATTGCAAAGAGATAAGAAGGCAGGGTCTTCTGGTTCAGGGGATGGGATGGCTGCAGGAGCCCTTAGCACAGTCACAGAGACTGGTGGGTGAGGGTTTAGGAGAGTCAGGCAAACTGAACTCCCTGCATACCCATTTCCGGCAGATCTACCCAATAAAGGAGAGACAGGATCGGACTCGTCTGGCTCTCATCATATGCAATACGAAGTTCGATCATATTCCTGACAGGAATGGGGCTGAGTTTGACATTAAAGGGATGAGGAGGCTGCTTACGGACCTTGGCTACAGTGTGCACCTAGAAGAGGAACTGGACGCTAAGGTAGGGACCCCTCACCAGCCCCAAACAAGTGAATGTTCAACATGCATTCTGCTACTAACACATTAGCTTTATCATGTTAGGCAAATACCTTGACAACCTTAAGCCGTGTGTGTGTGTGTGTGTGTGTGTGTGTGTGTGTGTGTGTGTGTGTGTGTGTTTATAAAGTGGAAGCAAGAGAGAGAA
>NW_027527559.1:999608-1011106 GCF_008692635.1 Crocuta crocuta
GTGTGTGTGTGTGTGTGTGTGTGTGTGTGTGTGTGTGTGTGTGTGTGTGTGTTTATAAAGTGGAAGTACTAGGCAGGTAAAATCTAGGTCTCTTTTGAGCTCTAAATATCCTCAGTTCCATAACTGACCAAAGTGACTGGCATGTTGCAAACTGGGATGATTAGGACTTGGCCCCAACACTGCCCAGAATCCTCTAGAGTAATGAGTGGTTAGCAAGAATGTACTCGCCACGTAAGTACTGAGTCCCAGCTCTGTCCCGGGGGTTATCCTTGGCACTGGGCACAGGTCTGTGAACAAGACAGGAAGGTCCCAGCTGCAGGGATCAAGGCGCACATGGCGGGGGGATAATCGAACTGAAAGCAAAAGAGAACATTCCAGGGATCTGGTATGTCTCTAGAAGAGTGAGAAGAGAGTCAGAAGTAAGTGAAAGGGAAACATGAGAGCAGGCTGGTGAGTGAGGAGCAATCATGTTGGATGGGGTGGTCGAGAGAAACGTCTGTGAGGAGGTGACAGAGGACGAGGCGCGTCACTGCAGGGGACGAAATACATTCCGAGGGAGAAGTCTGAACAGAATGGCAAGTTAGCACAGGAGCAGCACAGAAAGACCAGAGGGACCGCAGCCAGGGGAGGAGGAGGCAGGGTGAGAGGCGGCCGTTCGGACGTCCACGGTTCGATTTTATTCTAAGCACGGGGGGATGGGTTTTACATTTACATGTGATGCCTTTACGACACAAAGGTCTCATCAGGTAATGAGAGAAAAGACAGAGATGGAACGGAAAAGCTCTGTAAGGGACAACAGGTGAGTGTGACACGTATCCAGAGAATGGTTTACGTAGTGTCCTCAGAGCAGAAGTCCCACCCACTGCTCCATGGCAGGAAGATGGGACACCCACCATGAGAAGGCATAGCATGTGGAAGGTCACGCATACTTCTTAGACTGTGCGTGAGCAGCAGGAGGCCAGGCTAACTGAAATGCTTGTCCCTGTCAGTGAGACCCGGTGGTCTTTTTCAGGAGATGGAATCCGCGCTGCGGGCATTTGCTGCCCGTCCGGAGCACAAGTCCTCGGACAGCACTTTCCTGGTGTTCATGTCCCACGGCATCCTGAGCGGAATCTGCGGCACGACGCACAGCCCTGAAAACCCAGATGTGCTAGCTTACGACACCATCTTCCAGATTTTCAACAACCGCCACTGCCTTAGTCTAAAGGACAAGCCCAAGGTCATCATCGTCCAGGCCTGCAGGGGTGGTGAGTTCTGAGATGGAAGGGCTTGTGGAGAACTGGGTGCAGTTTGTTTCTAGAGGAAACGGTCGTAGACCCCATTCAGTGCACAGCAACTAAAATTATTAGGAGGGTCCACCTAGGGACCGGTATCACGAGAATGTGTCCTGTCAGCTGACGCTCATCTCCTCGATTTAATCCAGGGGATGTGGTGAAGAAGACCACCGAAACTAAACAGAAATGTTCAAATCTTGGAGCAAATTGACTTCAGTGACAGCTTCCCTTGTGAATGCTTTACAGACCTTTTGACATTCTCTGGCTTGAGAAGAACTTCAGCCGCAAGTGGGGGTACTGAGTAAAGGCAGCACCCTTTCTGTCCCTGCACTACTGAAAGGAAGGTGGTAGGAAGATGAGGGAATTTGGAACTGCAGTCAAAAAAGTGTTTTGTTTTTCCTGATTTCCAATCACCATTTAGCTTTTGTGGAGTGGTGTTTGGGGGGAAAGGAAACAAAAATAATTTAGCAAAAACTCTAAGTCTGCTCTCTGAAATGATGCAAATAAGGCTTTGACTCCCTTGTTCGTCTTAGCAAATGTGTTCTTTCAGTTTGATGATGCTGTCACCGTTAGCGGGCACACTGCTCAACGACACCAGAGCAAGGCAGAGTGGTGTGTGTGTGTGTGTGTGTGTGTGTGTATGCGCGTGCACGCACGCGCGTGTGTATGAGACCAGTCACACTGAGAGCTGCACCGTGTCTAGCAAGTCGATGTCTCCACAGAAAACCTTGGGGAGCTGTTGGTCAGCGACTCTCCTGCGGCTCCGACGGAGAGAATTTCACAGATGGGTTCCATCCTTTCACAGATAGGTGATAGCCTGGAGGACGACGCCATTCACAGGGTCCACGTGGAGAAGGACTTCATCGCTTTCTGCTCCTCAACCCCACGTACGTGTCCTTCTGTGCAGGCAGGGATTGTGGGGCCCGAGGCCAGTTCTAAGACAGGCTCTGTGCAACAATGACCCGAAGCAAATACTAAGTGTTGCTCTATCTTATGTTTTGTTTTATCTTGTCTGTTCTCTGGAGACACAGACTCTTTTCTCCCCCTTACTTTCTAAAATTGTGCTTTTACTGTAAGTGCTATGCTTTACAGTCAAAGGTACACCAAACATTAAAACCATCTAATGCCAAGAACCCCCCTGACCATACGCCATTTTAACACAAATGATGGATTCAGGTTTCTGTTAAATCCATTCAACATTTTGAGAAGAGTTTGTATGGATCCTGGGACTGGCTGCCCTTTTCCAAGGATCAAGTGCAAGCCTCTCCCTCCGTATTTCCCATCTGACGCCGTGGGCAGGTATGCGGTCTCACGCCCCTGCAGCGGATGTGGATGCCCCATTAGAAGGAGTACAAAATGATACTATGGGGCTTATTAGACCCTACTAATAGGACAGCGTTGAGTTCTTGAGCTCTCTGTAGTCATCTGAAGAAGCCTGACATTTGAGGGCTTCTAATGTGCACATTTTTATTTCTAGTCTTTTTTTAACTGGTTTATGGAATCATAATTGACAGACAAAATGCTATGCATACTGAATGTATACTGCATAACGAGATTGGAGATAAGTATATATCTGTGAAAGTATCACCACAATCAATGTCATAAACATATCAATCCCCTCCAAAATTTCCTTTGGGCCTGCTCATCTATTGTATGTACTATATTGTGAAAGACAGCACGGTATAAAACCTGGTAAGAGCTGCCTGTGTAAACATGGGGACATTCTTTAATCCTTGTGAGCTTCTATTGTTTCCTCTGTATAATGGGAGAATTCCAGTTACCTCTCAAGCAGCTGAACATGGGACACGTAGTAAAAAGTCAGTCAATCCTAAGAATACAGTGCCATCTCCTGCACTTCCGATGAGCTGCCGCTAGTTCAACCTCAGCTAGCGTTTTGTGTGTGGGTCTGTTTCCTCTCTGCGGAAAAGGGTTCTAAGTGTCGAGATAATTACCATGCTATGCTTTAGAAACAAAGGTAAGCAACATAAGGGTGAAGACCACAGCTCAAGGCTCACCACTTCCTGTCTTCTTAGATAATGTGTCCTGGAGAGATGTGAAGAAGGGATCGCTCTTCATTACACAACTCATCACATGCTTCCAAAAATATTCTTGGTGCTGTCATCTGGAAGAAGTATTTCGGAAGGTAAGCTTGTCTCTCCTCTTCCAGTCTTGGAAGAGGGCTATTATGTGCCTTGTGGGTGACAGTGGCAGAATTTCCAGGAAAACACAAGTAGAGTGGCACCTGGTTTCTGTCTTCATCTAGGTGTTTAAAACCTGATGTAGGAAAACAAATCTCACTGCACTGTAGCAGGAGATCAAAATATATCAAAAAAATAATATAAATTATAAGCTTGTCTGTCATGGAGTGTAAGCTCTTAAATTTCAAAGAGTGACAGGTAATTGAATTAACTTTCATTGTTTAACTTATTAAATGAATATGGATTGTGTGGCATACTTGGTGGTGGGTTCTATCCTGGCAACGAGGGGGTGAACGAGACGTAGGTGACATAAGGCCACGTAGCATTTACATTCTTTTGAGAGAGACGGTTGCCGAACAAGGAGGCCAACGAACAAATGCATGATTGGGAGAGGATCCGAAAAGACAAAGACCAAGGACGTGGGAAAGAGAGGACAGGAGAAGACGTTCTCTGAATGGAGTGGCCCAGCAGGGATGACATGATAGTCCTTCCCCAGCCCAGGACATTGCTCAGTCCTCCTTCTTCTAGCTTAGTTCCCTCTGTGGCTCCCCCACCCATGCCCTCAGTGGATGTGTGTGTTTGTTTTTCACCTGTATTCATTCACTCAAATGAGAACTGAATGAAGGCAGAGATTTGCTAAACACTTCAACATTCAGCACGTAGGAATTAATATTCATTGAGTGAATAAATGCATGAATAATAAATATATGCTCCTCCCATCATTTAGGGAGAAAGGGATTGGTATTAAGAACATGGCAAACTGTGAAGTGTTTCCATTCAAAACCATAGAGGACAGTGGCACTCTTCCAGAAAAAGAAGGCCACACCATTAGTAAATCAGAGAAGATTGCAGTGTGACATGAGTCAGGGTCTCTATGAATAAGAACTTAGCAAGTTGACGCATAGGACTTATACACTGCACTTTGAAGGGCACTTCTAGGAAAAGACTAGAAGTAGTCAATCTAGGTTAAGTAGGATCTCATTGATCAGTCCGTGGCCAAAGACTTCAGGTCAGTTTGGTGGTGGGGATGTGAAAGTTGTTCACTGTTCCAGACTTAAGAACAAAATCCTGGGATTTGAGTCTCATTAAGTTGAGGAGTTAGCCCTGGTGGACGTAGAAGGTAGAGAATTCTCGAGAGCGCCTTCTCACAAACAGACCTGAAGGGCAAACTGGTCATTAGACCTTTAGATCAGAAAACAGGAGATGGCGTTTGAAAGGTCTCAGATTAGACATACAGTGTTTGAGATAAAGAGCATGTTCTGACAGGGGGTGTCACTTTTAAGAGGCAGGGCAACAGTGGCAGGGAGTCAGAGTGTCCACGGGGCCAGCCCCACCAGCCCTGGGAGCACTGGCATGCCGAGAATTGTCCGGGCTCGTGGTGGAAAATCTTTTCTGAGAATTCCTAAGAGGTATGCCTCAGCGAGCACCTCATTTTGTTTTTAGGTACAACAATCATTTGAAAAACCAAATGTGAGAGCCCAGATGCCCACCATTGAACGGCTATCCATGACAAGATATTTCTATCTCTTTCCTGGCAACTGAAAACAGTAAGTATCAAGAGCTGTTGGCAGGTGAAGCAACGGAGAGTAATATGGGTGGTGCGGTCCAGGGCCCCATGGCAGCTGACAGCTTGGATGCTCACAGGAGTGTGCCTTGTTGACGCAGTGTGGCCATTCGCTGCTGTTTTTTTTACTGTACTTATGTGGGTCTGGCCCCCTACCTCCCCTCCACAATCCATCCATCCGTCAACCAATCAATGAGTTAAGCCAAACCAAGACAGGAAGTAATAAACTATGAAGGACACAGAATAGCAGTTATTAAAATAGAAATGTGCTCATGTTTCCATTATTACTTATATTGATCTCCCATTGTCTCCGTGCCCACCCCTCCCCTCACGCTCAGTCACCACACATTGCTTCAGATCCTGAAAACACACAGCACAGAGGAGCTGGGCTTGGAGAAAGCAGGACGTTGGTCCTCTGAGGACACGCACTCACTCCCTACTTTGCCCTCTCATCATCAGAAATGTGAGATATACCCTGGACCGTAAGGCTTGCGTTGAGGCCGACTCTGGCTCTCCAGCTGTTCTCACAGTGTGGATGTCAGAACACCTAGAGTGTGGTCTCAGATCTGCAAATACCTCTCAAGTACCGGAACCCCTTCAAGCCCCCATCTTAACACATGATGATGATGATGAGGAGGAGGAGGAGGAGGAGGAGGAGGCAAACTATTTTAGAATGGGTACATCAAGGTGATAACTAATGATTATTTTACTCACTCAGAGCAGCTTTATATCATTCTACATTATAAACAATTCTTCGTATCCCTCTCAGAAACATAATTTAAATTTAACAGTAACATTTATCTCTGTAATTTAAATATTTACCTGTACTCTGATATCTGAGACATTGGTTCAAAATTGCACAGATGTTTCAGTATAATAGCTTTTAAGGCCTAATTAGTCCAATAGAACCATTCTGAGGATTGAATTATTTATGTGATGTATTTCTCAACCCATTATTATGTTCCAGGTTCTGTTCTAGATGCTCATTATAGATGAGTGAACAAAATTAATGGAATCCTTACTCTGAAAAAGCTCATACTCTAGCGAGTGGAGACAGATGAAATACACAAGGAAATATATCATAGGTCAGAGAGGGATAAGAGCTAAGAAGAAAGATAAAGGATACTCAAGAGACACAAGAAGGTGGATGCCAGAGTGTTATCTATAGACAACTGAGACAAAGTTTCTTTGAAGTGATAAAATGGTAAAATCAGAACAAAGACTGGACAGACTGGGGAGGGAACCCTGTAGCATCATCCCAGCTCAGGGAACAGCAAGTACAAACAGCCTGAGGCAGAAATGCAATGAACATGTCTAAAGAATTGCAAGAAAGAGGGTAGACTGGAGGAGGATGAGATTGGGGGAAATGGCAGAGAAAACCTGAGAAAAGCATTGGGAAACCTGATCACAAGGATCTTGGTGGTCATATGGTAAACGTTTTACACTGTTTATCGTGTGTGAGACAGAAAACATTTCAAGTGCTTTGCACAGAGAAATGACACCATCTAATAACAGGTTTGGCAAACGTCACACTGAGTATTTTTGGCAAACAGACTATAAGGGTCACAAATATAAACGAAAGAAAGCGGCAAAAGTACTCAAAAAAGGGTGAAAAAGGCATTGTGATAAGGGATGGACTAAAGGCTTCTAGGATTACTATCCTGACCTGCTCTTTTTCTCTCCTTCAGGCATCACGGGCAGTCCAGCTCTTCTTGACCAACTTTGAAAAGTACCTTAGCTAGCATACCACACTCATTTAACTCGCTTCATTTCAATAAAAAAGAAAACAAATAAACTGTGCCCTTTAAATCCTCAGGAGAGAACATAATTTCAATGAAAATGGGGGCTGGTTGGAAATGAAGTGTAAGAAGCAAGCTGCATTTTCCAGCTTTATGACTCATACAGTGTGTGCATGTCATTGGGTGATAACAACTGGCCATGACCCTGGCCTTCAGCACAAGGGTGAAAGGAGATGGTGCCCATCTGGAGCCAGCACTGCAAATCAGCTCCCCATCTGTACACTTATCAAACCCTGGATCTAGAGAATGATGTAGAAGAAATTTTCTAATTCATTACTTAATCAACATTATAGGCGGAGCTCATTTCTTTTCTTCAGTAAACTATAATGATTTCCGCAAATTAATCCCACATATCTTTCTTCCCGTTATAAGTTAATTTTCTTGTTAATTATTTTTCCTCAGACTCTGCACATTCCACATTTCAGAAAAATTTTATCCTTTGCAAGCTCTTGGCTATTGTGTAAGATGAGTTGGGCTTTGGTTCAAGAGGGTATAAAGTCAGTGTATATGTGTAGACGTAAAGATATAATTGCATAAATGGCAGCAAAGGGAAAGGAGAGTGTCAGCAATGGAAAAGACAACATCCACAGTTCTGGAAGGATGAGCGTTGAAAGAGGAATCTGGGCAAGCTGGTCATCAGAGCTACTGTGGAAGGAGATGTTCCACTTTTGCTACGTGCACAGAGAACGGTGGATAGCTATTTTAATACGTGGCTGAGCTAAATTTAAAAAAATAAAAGGAAGCTCTAGATGTGAAACGTAACCATAATAGTTCAAATTTATACAGATCAACTGTATGTCAGGAGAACTGTGAAGAATTTATCGTCGTGAGGGATTTTTGTATATAAGTAACTAATTTAATCAACACAACAGCCCTGTAATTACAATCAACACCTCAATTTTACAGATAATGAAACAAAAGAACATAGAGCATAAATGACTTGTCCAAAGTCACAGTTAGCAGGTGGCCACAGCAAGATATGAGTGCTCTGACTCGCTCTGGGCTGGAGTTATTCACCACTGTCCTGTGTTGCCTCTCCAAAGCCAGGACAGACGAGAATGGGAAGGATTCTGAATTGCAGGGGTTAATAATACTACAAAGACTGATGATGGTTTTACTCCTGAACGTGGTCTGCCTATGTAGGGACATGAAGCACACTATAAACATCCAAAGATGCATATTATAGATACCTAGTTGTCTGGCCACTGGGTGTCAAAGTAGAAATTCACTAACAGAAACACTGCCTCTCATCTTCACGTAGCTTGAAATTGAAATAAAAAAAATAAATAAATAAATGCACATACGTAATTCATGTACATATACACACAGACAAAACAAGGGAGAGAAACGTATGAACTAAGCATTCAACTTGAGAAGTCAGAAAAATGCTAAACCAATACATAAAAAGAAGTAAGCAAATAATAAAGATTAAAAACAAATTCCAACTAAAATAGTAAAGAAACAAAGGACTGAGCAGATCATTAAAGCAAACGCTGGCCCTTTAATAGGACTAATCAAAGCTCAGACATTCAGCAAGACTGAATAGGAAAAAAACCAGAATTAGCACAAAGACAATATTAGAGATAAAAAGGTACACTAAATATAGATCGAAATATAGAGAAAAAAACAGAGAATATCATACAAAACACAGGAAATACATGGAAATTTTTCAAGAAAAGGAAAATTAATACATGATAAAGCAAGAAGCTGAATGGATCCATAAACATTCAACAAATTATTTTCTTTCTTTTTTTTAATATTTTTATTTATTTCTAGGAGAGAGAGAGAGACAGCGTGAGCAGAGGAGGGTCAGAGAGAGAGGGAGTCACAGACTGAAACAGGCTCCAGGCTCTGAGCTGGCAGTCAGCACAGAGCCCGACGCGGGGCTCGAACCCACGAACCGCGAGATGATGACCTAAGAGAAAGTCGGAAGCTTAACCGACTAAGCCACCCAGGCGCCCCTCAACAAATTATTTTCTGTTTGTCATATTTAGCTGCAGAAAAGGCTAGTAGACCCGAATGGTTGTAGACATGTTTTACAAAACTTCTAAGAAACTGATGAGCTATACTTTACATAAACACATCCACATAAAAAGAGAAGTACACTTCTTAAGTTGTTTTACAGGGCTTCTCCAAAACGGAAACAAAATTAAAGAAGAAGAGAAGGAATTAGAAAAATATTCGCTGATTTCTCACCAAGTTCATGTAAAGATTCTAAAAAACATGCTAGCAAAGAAAATCTAGCCATATCTGAAATAATATTAATACTCATTAACCGGTATTTAATGATACTAGTATTTACACTAAGAATGGGTTACGGTCTAATAATAGACATATTTATGATAGCGTCCCTCAAAAAAAAAAAACATGAAAAAGTAGACACAATAATTTTAAGAAGTTATAAAGGCATTCCGTAGTATTCAGAGTTAATTTATAATAAAAAATAAGGGCACCTGGGTGACTCAGTCGGTTGAACACTGACTTTGGCTCAGGTCATGATCTCACGGTTTGTGAGTTTGAGCCCAGTGTTGGGCTCTGTGCTGACAGCTCAGAGCCTAGACCCTGCTTCGGATTCTGTGTCTCCATCTCTCTCTGCCCCTCCCCTGCTCATGCTGTCTATTTGTCTCTCTCTCAAAAATAAAATAAAAATAAATAAAGATTAAAATTAAAACCTTAGAAAGACAAGAGAAAAGCAATTCCTCAATTTAATGCATATATTTCATTAAAAGCCTACCAATAAAATTAAAATAGAGGAAAAACACTTAATATGAGAAAATCTGTAGCCTTCTTATGCAGAAGTATTTGAGTATTACCTTTATATAGTATATAAGTAAAAAAGATTTCTAATCAATTTTGCACTAGAGTTCCAAGCTGAGAAAGCCAAAAGTAAAAACTATGGAATACAAGAAATAAAATCATTACTGTTCTTAAAAAATATGATTTCATTCATTAAAAATCTCTTCAAATTAATAATAAGCTCCTTGGATTTGCAACAGTTCAGATCAATATACAAAATATTACAGTATTCTTGCAAAGCAAAGATCATCAGGAAGTGTTTGCTGTTTTAAAGTCTCTCTTTGCAATAAGGAGAGAACATCATAAGATACTTGAAGATAATTTTAAACAAACAGTTGCAAGGTATATATGGAAAAAATATTTTACAAAATCCCCGAGTGACATAAAAAAGATTTAACTACCTTATGAGATATATAATCATCACTGATTAGAAGACAAATAACTATAAAGCTTTCAATTTTCCACCCAAGTTAATCTATAAACCCAACAAAATAACAAAGAAACTCTAACAGGGTATTTTATTGAACTTAATAGGTTATTTATACACTTGGTTTGGAAGGTGAAGTAGTAAGAACAGCTAAGAAAACAATTTTCTTTTAAGAGGATGGAGATTGCCTAAATATAAATCAAGACATGATATAAAACTCTATGAAAGGAAACAAAAACAAACATGAGCTACAGGGAGTTCATCAAGATAAAAAGCTTCTGAATAGCAAAAAAAACAACAACCTATAAAACTAAAAGGCAGTATATGAAGTGGGAGGACATATTTGTAAACGACATATATGATAAAGGGTTAGTATCCAAAATTTATATAGAACTTATCAAACTCAACACCTAAAAAATAAATAATCCAGGTAAGAAATGGGCAGAAGACATGAAAAAACATTTTTCCAAAGAAGACATCCAGATGGCCAGTAGACACATGAAAAGATGCTCAACATCACTCATCATCAGAGAAATACAAATCCAAACCATGATGAGATACTACCTCACACATGTCAGAATGGCTAAAGTTAACAACACAAGAAACAACAGACATTGGCAAGGATTGGAGAAAGGGAGCCTTCTTACACTTGGTGGGAATGTAGACTGGTGAGGCCACTCTGGAAAACAGTGTGGAGGTTCCTCAAAAAGTTAAAAATAGAACTACCCTATGACCCAGCATTTGCATTAGGCATTTATACACAGAATACAAAAATACTGATTCAAAGGGCACATGCACACCAATGTTTATAGCAGCGCTATCTACAATAGCCAAATTATGGAAAGAGCCCAAATGCCCATCAATGGACAAATGGATAAAGAAGATGTGGTATATGCATACACTGGAATATTATTCAGCCATCAAAATGAATGAAATCTTGCCATCTGAAACAATGTGGGTGGAGCTAGAATGTACTGTGCTAAGCAAAATAAGTCAGTCAGAGAAAGACAAATACTGTATGATTTCACTCATATGTGGAATTTGAGAAACAGGAGATGAACATCTGGGAAGGGGGAGGAGAGAAGAGAAGGAAATAAACACAAGAGACTTAACAGAGAACAAACAGAATTGATGGAGGAAGGAGGTGGGTGATGGGCTAGATGGGGGGTGGGCATTAAGGAAGGTGCTTGTTGGGGCACTTGGGTGGCTCAGTCAGTTGAGCATCTGACTCCGGATTTCGGCTCAGGTCATGATCTCCAGGTTCATGAATCTGAGCCTCACATGGGGCTCTGTGCTGACAGAGCCTGCGTAGCATTCTCTCTCTCCCTCTCTCTCTGCCTTTCCCCCACTCGTGCTCTCTGTCTCTCCCTCAAGACAAACACTAAAAAAAAAAAAAAAAAAAAAAAAAAAAAAAAAAAAAAAAAAAAGAAAGCCCTTTGG
>NW_027527559.1:1011161-1055286 GCF_008692635.1 Crocuta crocuta
ACAAAAAAAAAAAAAAAAAAAAAAAAAAAAAAAAAAAGAAAGAAAAGAAAAAGAAAGGAAGGCCCTTGTAGTGATGAGCACTGGGTATTGTGTGGAAGTGAAGAATCACTGACTTCTACACCTGAAGCCAATATTAAACTGTATGTTAACTAACTAGAATTTAATTTTCAAAAATGAAACTAAAAGTGAATTCAAAGATGATAAAAAAAGAAGGTGCATAAACCGGAAGGACTTTTTAAAATGCACAAAATCAGTAAAAGATCCATTTACTCGGGAAACCTACAAATATTTGACAATGACCATATGTCAGGCAGTAGGCAGTGAGAACAAAACAAAGTCCCTTCTTCATCGAGCCTAGAATTTAATGGGGGAAGAGAGACAATATATAAAAATGAAATAAAGAGATAGTTTATCAGCAGAGTAGACCTGACGTAGAAAGGGAGCCCATCATGAGAAATGTGAAGGAAGAGCATTTCAAACAGAGGGAAAAGTGAGGAGAAATGGCCTGAGACAGGAACTTGGTTAGTGTGTTTGAGCAGGAGCTCGAAATTCATGGGCAAAGAGAAGTGGGGGAGAGTTAGGACATGAGATCAAGGAATTAACCAAGTCCAGATCATATTGGGTGCCATTCCTACAAAAGACCTTTCACTTTTACTCCAAGATAGAAAATTATAGACAATTTTGAGCAGATGAATGGATTAAATCATCAGAGGTATACTTTAGCAAGCTCACTCTGGCTCCCAGGTGGAGATGAGAATGAAAAGCATGAGGCCAAGGGAGCCCCAGAAAGAGGACTTACGAGGTGATGGCAAAAATTCAGATGTCATGGTCGTCCAGATCTAGATGACAGAGGTGAGGCAGAGGGCAGCCCTTGTGTTCTGAAGCTAAAGGCAACAGATCTGGAGAAAATGAGAGACCGAGCATAAGAATTAAACGTTCTACTCGTAGACACGAGAAGAATAAAATGGAAAGCACTCTAACACGTGGTAGGTTTGGGGGGACTGAGGCATCTACCAGGCACCGAAATAGATGCCCATTGGATACTGGCTATATGAGCACGGCGTTCAGGGGGCAGGCACGGGCTGGAGGGGACACTTTTGTGCTGTCCTCCTATATATAAACAGAATTGAAAACCAAGATGCTGCATGAGGCTGCTCAATCAGGGGGGACAGAGAGAGCAGAGGCCCCAAGATGGGAATCAACTGGCCGAGTTCACTAAGAGAAGCAGCCCGTAAATCATGGGAGAAGCAAGGCAGGCTCGTGATTTGGAACGCAAATGAATGAAGGGTTTCTGGAAGAGGAGCAAATATCACTTGAAAAGCTCCTGACATCAAAAGAATGAGATCGTTCCAAATGTGCTGATTCTTAAAATGTCTCTCATATATTGTGAAGCTGCAAAAAGCAAATTACTCATGATATGAGGGAAAAGTTAGAGGTAAATATGTGTTTCTCTTTCTATTTGTGAATAGCAAACTACCCCCGAACTCAGTGGCTTTAAAACAACAAGCATTTAGTTCACAAGCGGATCAATCATCTGTGTGGTTCTTGTCGTCTCTGGGATTATCCACGTTTCTGAGAGCACCTTCACACAGGCCAGGAATCTACTGATATTTCTGGGATCTCTTATGTATTTGTAAAACATCTGGCTTTGGAAAGCCTGAAGCTGGTCTCAGATGGCCTGAGACCACTGGGCTCTTCCCCACGTGATGTCTCATCTTCTAGCAAAGTAGCCCAGGTGACCCAGAGAGGGAAGTGCCTGGTGCATCTGAAGACCCGGGCACAGAGATGTGCAGTGTCCACTTACTGCATTGTGATGGCATGACCAAGTCATAGGTGATCTTACAGTCAGAGCAAAGGGTACAAAGACACTTGAGATGCAGGTCATCAATAACACCAGCAGCGTATGAATGCTTTTGTACAAGCACAGGAAAAAAACTTTCAATGATGCGAGCGAAACATATAATGGGGATTACTTTGGAGTGTGAGACTATAAAAGGTGGGCGATCTTATTTCGTTTCACAGAGATTTTGTTGTTTAAAAAAATTTTAAGTGAAAGAGTCAACAAAGAGAAATGTACACATTTTCCCAAAATCGAAAGCACACAGATCAGGAAAGAGAGAAGAAGAAAGGTCACTCGACTGGGTTTTTAAAAACAGTGACAGAGGGGACGACTGTTTGTCAGTTTCCAGCTCAACGTAAGCCTTGTAAACTCACATCTCTCTTCAGGGGGCGAGCGGACCTCATCCAGGGAGACCCCTCTGCCATTTGGTGGCTGAGGGGTGGCACCGAGACAAACGAGGGTCGATTTGACTTATTAACTGTGTCAAAATTAGACCGCAAAACAAAACAGCAACTGTGTGATAGGAAAAAGAAAAGACAGGCTTTGCTTCCTGTTTTTCAAAGGCAGTAAGGTGCATATCAGAACAAGAGTCAAATTCTCTCTTTGCGAAGACAGAAGGGCCCGGCAAGCTGTACTTTCCCACTGAGAGTTAGCGAAGAGCAGCCGCATGCCAATCCTCTGAGAGCACAGGAAGACGGCTGCTTTCATTTTCACTACCTTTCCTGCCCAGAGAGCCCGAGCAGCGATGGCCGGTGAGTGGCTCCAGTTTTCTGTTTTCTGTAGCCTTGTCTGGGGTCATCCAGGAGGAAGAGGAGGGGGAGAGGAGGAGGGTCCATGAGGAGGCTGCCCCCGACGCACAACTGTTTGACTCTGGGGACATGAGGGATGGGGGCTCAAGGCAGAGTCGCACGTCCTCTAGCAGACCAAGTATTTTGGTGATAAGTTAGATCTTCTTGTAAAAAGAACGAGATGTAAAAACTCTGGAGCGAACTTCTTACAACTTTGCTGTGATTATAGCCTTTTTGGAGAACTCTGACTGACTGAGTGTTCTTACCTGTTTTACTAGCGTCCTCATTAGGGTGAGGGGCCATTTCATTTTATGTCTCTGCCCTCCATGTGACCTCTCACCAACAGCAGTGAGCAAGCCAGCCACACCGTGTTCTCTCCGTCCCCGCGGCCCCTCCTCGGAAAGCAAACACGCATCCTTCCCTAGATGCTAATACGTTCATGCCTTACTGGTACACATATTGATGACAGCGTGTTTTTGAACGAGGTGTTGATAAAAGTGACAGGAAGTAAAGAGATCATAGGTGATACCAAGATGGAACTCAGTCAGCCATCACTAAGCTAGTCAGAGAAGCTGCTTTCTTTCCCTGTGCCTCAGTTTCTCCACTCAAGAGCACAGGCTTGAGGGTGATGGCTGCTCCTCTAAGTGTGGTCCTCGGACCAGTATCTTTGCCATCATCTGAGACACTGGGAGAAATAAAAATAATGCACTCCACCCTGGTCACTGAAATCACATTTCTGGGAATGAGGAAGCTCTACTTACTGAGCTTTCAGATTCTTTTGCATGTTAAAATGTGAGACCCATGGACCTAGAATCCATTATCTAAAGTCTGTTCATACCTAAAATCCTATTGTTTTCACAGACAAGAAATCAACCCAAGATACAGTCAATGAGATAAAGGGCATTGCCAGCAACATGCTGAGTAGCCTCATTGACGGCTGGAAGGAAAACAAAGTGTTAAATAAGCAAGAGTTACGAACATTAGGGAAAAGACTGAATGTCATCATGGATAAGACTGAAGACCTGGTTGATGATTTCAGTGAGAAATCTGAAGTAGTAGGAAAAATATTAATGAACCGTGTCTTCGGTCCCAAGAGCCAGGTAACTTTAGGTGAGTATCTCGGGTCAAAGAACTATTAACTGATTGCTTATCTGCTCTCCTTACACGGTCTCTGTGTTCTTACTTCTGTTTGCAAGTGGAGAATCAACTATCCACACGTCTAGTTGCAGGACGATCTTACTTACGACTGCAGAACGCCCTGCTCCGGCCCAGACCCTCTGCCAGCACCACCTTCTCCTGCCGCACGCTTCCTTTTCTCTTCAGCAACTGTCCCCTTCAATCACTCCACGGCCTTTCTTCGTCACTGTGCCGTGTCTACCCCGCTAACGTGTGAGCTCCATGAGGCATGGATCTGCGTCCGCTTCCTTCATGAAGATGGCCCAAGCTCCTGAAAATGGCACTTGACACATCAGGTGCTGAGTGAACATCTGCGGATGTGTAAATGGTGCTGGAGCTCCAGTAAATTCTGGGACGGTCTTTACCCAGCCTGTGGCACACTGGCCATACGCTGCGGACTCGAGAGTTATTCCCAGATGTGAAATGTTCAGTAGAAATAAAACGTCCACCCTCTTCTGCTCAGCTGTGGCTTGGCCCAAGGAATAAATCTCTGAGCACCTAGACTTGTCCTTGTGAAAGGAGGACAGAGGGACTGTGAGGGGCAGTGGAGCATAAGAGGTCTTTCTCTCTGAAGCACGGCTGGCACACGTTGCCTCTGAAGGGCCGAGAATAAACATTTTAAGTATTTTGGACCAAACGTTCTCTGTCACAGTGACTCAAATCTGATGCTGTGGCATAAAATTAGCAATAGACAGTAAGTACAAAGTGAGTGCGTGTTCCAATAAAGCTTTATTGGCAAAAACCGGTGTGGGATGGAGTCTGGCCTGCAGGCCACACTTTGCTGACCCTCCCTTAGAGTATGATATATACAGGAGTGTGCTCCTAATGCCTAGAACACCCTTTTGGGATTATTTTGCTGTTTCTGAAAGATTACCCAACCTTTTAAAAATGTTTATTTATTTATTTTGAGAAAGAGAGCATGAGCAAGGGAGGGCAGAGAGAGTAGGAGAGAGAGAAGATGCCAGGTAGGCTCTGCGTTGTCACCACGCAGCCTGATCAGGGATTTGACCCATGAACCGTGAGATCATGATATGAGCGGAAATCAAGAGTCCGACGTTTCACTGACTGAGCCCCCCAGGCACCTCCAAGACTGTCTAACTTCACAGATATGTGTACTTTCCTTCCTGAGAGTGGAAAATGCTATTGCAGAAAAGCCTTGAATACAGAATTTGATTATTCCTGCACTTACAGAAGCAGGAGCATAATGAGCTCTTCTTTGTTTCACATAACCCTGCCTCCTCCTTCACTTGGCAGAAAGGCACAGGCCTCAACAGCAAACCTGGAGCTTCGAAAAGGAGCCAAATTTCCATGCTTCATAGGACAGCCCCATGCTACGCAGTGTCCTTTACTCGTGAGCGCACGGGAAAGAGACTCAAGTATGTAGGTGCTAGAAACCTAGCTCTGCTAACAAATTTTCCTTCTGATTATTTCAGAAATTCTTGATGAAATTGACAATTATGAATCTGACAGCAATGAGTTGACTTCTTCTTCAACAGGTAAGTGACTTTAAGTCTCACGCCACCATGAACACCTTTAGAGGTGTCTGCAGGCATGGCAGTAAAGAGCTGGGGAAGTGAGTTCTCAGTTACCGTCTGCAAATAATCTATAAAGAAGAGCACTGATATTTAACTTCTGGTTCATTCCATTCCAGAATCTGAAGATGAAAGTGAAGAAACTAAAAAGGAGGAAAATGCTGAGTCAGGCAAGGAACTGGCTCTCCCCACAGTGGGAGCCACCAAACCAACTGGCTCATGGGAACCCTTAGACTGCACTCAGGGTAAGGTCCTATGTTACAGGGGCCCTAAGTCACTGGGAGAAGACCACTGAGTTGGGTTAAGAAACTCTGGGTTATTTCTAACTTTCCCCCTATCCCCAAGTCACAAGTAAGGTCAACACTTACATCCTGCTCTTCCACTTTCTGAGAATCTGGAAGTGAAAGCAAACATCATGAATTGGGGGAGAAGGTTGGGGGCACCGCCATGGGTTCTACCTAGGACAGGCAGCGTCCTGGATACGTGGTGACACTAGGTAAGCTGAGGCAGACAGAGAGGCCCCTCAGTGCAGCAGAAAGAGAGCTGAAATAAAACCCAAGCGATCTCTGCACTGAGCCCATCACTGCCCCTGACTCACCACGTTCCCTGGTGGAAATGTCCCAACTTTTCTGAAAAGCGGGAAGCATCCCAACTCATATTTTTCAATGAGATTACTAGCATTCATAAAGATGCAAAAACACGTCCAAGAGAGATCAACTAACAACTGCACAAACAGAACAAGGATGTGGTTAAGAAAAACACTTTCACAAAAAGCACAGCAGGACGAATCACACGTACAGGGTGATCACTAAAGTAACTGATAGATTACTGAGCCACGTTAAAGAATCACAGCATCTAGAAAGTGGTTAGTGATGGTGTTGCGTTTTCAATAGAATATTTTCAGAAGTTCTGTACAAGCTTACAAAGGCATAAACACTTTGCCCTCTTTAGTCACTGTCTTATCTATTCATATATCCGTATGTATATATGCATATATTAGCTGAAAACCTACCATAGGCTGTTCTCATCACTGTGTTTATAGCAGGAAGCAAGATTAAGAAAGATCCCGCTTTCATGCAGTTTACAGTGCAGTGAAGGCACATATAGAGTCAGCAGGACCAAAATACAAGTGTAATCCAGGAAATGGACAGGAGAAAACAGGCGAAGCACGCAAGCCAGGATGAACTGCTTGGAGAGCTCATCTCACATGATACTCAGCACAATCCGAACCGCAGGGGATGCTGTGCTGCACTCTGAAGCTACAGCATCCTATGGAAAGAGGAAACAAGTCCCAGAAATCTGAGTCAGAAATGGTCTTGCCATGTCACAAGGTCAATCTGCTGGGAGAGTAAGAGATTACGGGGTACATGGTAGAACAAATTGTTATGATCTCAGGCTGGAGCTACCATACTATTCAGAGCATTTTAGAAAGTGGGAGAGTATTTGGATTGTATTTGCAAATAGAGAGGCCCTTCAATGCTTTTAGGTGGAGGAGTGACAAGTCGTCATAGGGTCGGAAAGGCCAAACGTGTTCTAAGGTTTCAGTAAGAGATCGTAGCTTTCAGCTGGCATTGTCATAATAGGGAAGATGTTAGGAGGTCAAATTGGAGCTCCTATGGACAAAGAGTCAACGAAAACACAAACAGAAATAAAAACAATGTATTCCACCCTGATCGGTCAAATGAGATTTCTGGGAATGAGGTCCAGGGGTTCTGCTAGACAAGCTCTCAGCTACTATCGCATGTTAATATTTGAGATCCATGGACCTAGAATCAGATACCCAAAGTCCTTTCCATGCTTAAAATTCTATTGTTCTCACAGACACGAAATCAACCCAAGATCGGGTCAAGGACATAAAGGAGATTGCCCATGGGATGCTTGATACCATAATTGAGGACCTGAAGGAAAACAAGGTGTTAAATGAGCAAGAGATAGAAAAAATAGGAAAAACAGTGCATGTCATTGTGGATAAGACCGAAGACCTGGTTGGTGATTTCACTGAGAAAACTCAAATGGTGGGCAAAATATTAAGGAACCATTTCTTCAGTCCCAAGAGTGAGCTGAGTATAAGTGAGTATCTCGGGTCAAAGAACTATTAACTGATTGCTTATCTGCTCTCCTTACACGGTCTCTGTGTTCTTACTTCTGTTTGCAAGTGGAGAATCAACTATCCACACGTCTAGTTGCAGGACGATCTTACTTACGGCTGCAGAACGCCCTGCTCCGGCCCAGACCCTCTGCCAGCACCACCTTCTCCTGCCGCACGCTTCCTTTTCTCTTCAGCAACTGTCCCCTTCAATCACTCCACGGCCTTTCTTCGTCACTGTGCCGTGTCTACCCCGCTAACGTGTGAGCTCCATGAGGCATGGATCTGCGTCCGCTTCCTTCATGAAGATGGCCCAAGCTCCTGAAAATGGCACTTGACACATCAGGTGCTGAGTGAACATCTGCGGATGTGTAAATGGTGCTGGAGCTCCAGTAAATTCTGGGACGGTCTTTACCCAGCCTGTGGCACACTGGCCATACGCTGCGGACTCGAGAGTTATTCCCAGATGTGAAATGTTCAGTAGAAATAAAACGTCCACCCTCTTCTGCTCAGCTGTGGCTTGGCCCAAGGAATAAATCTCTGAGCACCTAGACTTGTCCTTGTGAAAGGAGGACAGAGGGACTGTGAGGGGCAGTGGAGCATAAGAGGTCTTTCTCTCTGAAGCACGGCTGGCACACGTTGCCTCTGAAGGGCCGAGAATAAACATTTTAAGTATTTTGGACCAAACGTTCTCTGTCACAGTGACTCAAATCTGATGCTGTGGCATAAAATTAGCAATAGACAGTAAGTACAAAGTGAGTGCGTGTTCCAATAAAGCTTTATTGGCAAAAACCGGTGTGGGATGGAGTCTGGCCTGCAGGCCACACTTTGCTGACCCTCCCTTAGAGTATGATATATACAGGAGTGTGCTCCTAATGCCTAGAACACCCTTTTGGGATTATTTTGCTGTTTCTGAAAGACTGCCCAACTTCATAGAGATGTGTACTTTCCTTCCTGAGAGTGGAAAATGCTACTGCAGAAAAGCCTTGAATACAGAATTTGATTATTCCTGAACTTACATAAGCAGGAGCATAATGAGCTCCTCTTTGTTTCACGGAAGCCCTGCCTCCTCCTTCACTTGGCAGAAAGGCACAGGCCTCAACAGCAAACCTGGAGCTTTGAAAAGGAACCAAATTTCCATGCTTCATAGGCAGCCCCATGCTATGCAGCGTCCTTTACTCGTGAGCGCACGGGAAAGAGACTCAAGTATGTAAGTGCTAGTTCTGCTAACAAATCTTCTTTTCAATTATTTCAGAAATTCTTGATGAAAATGTGAATGATGAATCTGGGAGAATCAAGTCATCTTCCTCTTCAACAGGTAAGTGCCTTCAAGTCTCACACCACAATGAACATCTTTAGAAGTGTCCGCAGGCATGGCAGTAAAGAGCTAGGAAACTAGTGCATTCAGTTACCACCTCTGGAAATAATCTACAAAGAAAAGGACAGATATTTAACTTCTGGCTCATTCCACTTCAGAACCTGAAATAATCATGAAGAAAGCAAAGAAAAAGGAAAATGCTGAGTCAGCGCAGGCACTAGATCTCCCCACAGTGGGAGCCATCAAAGCAAGTAGCTCATAGAATCCCTCAGACTGCACTCAGGGTAAGGTCCTATGTTACAGGGGCCCTAAGTCACTGGGAGAAGACCACTGAGTTGGGTTAAGAAACTCTGGGTTATTTCTAACTTTCCCCCTATCCCCAAGTCACAAGTAAGGTCAACACTTACATCCTGCTCTTCCACTTTCTGAGAATCTGGAAGTGAAAGCAAACATCATGAATTGGGGGAGAAGGTTGGGGGCACCGCCATGGGTTCTACCTAGGACAGGCAGCGTCCTGGATACGTGGTGACACTAGGTAAGCTGAGGCAGACAGAGAGGCCCCTCAGTGCAGCAGAAAGAGAGCTGAAATAAAACCCAAGCGATCTCTGCACTGAGCCCATCACTGCCCCTGACTCACCACGTTCCCTGGTGGAAATGTCCCAACTTTTCTGAAAAGCGGGAAGCATCCCAACTCATATTTTTCAATGAGATTACTAGCATTCATAAAGATGCAAAAACACGTCCAAGAGAGATCAACTAACAACTGCACAAACAGAACAAGGATGTGGTTAAGAAAAACACTTTCACAAAAAGCACAGCAGGACGAGTCGCATGTACTGGGTGGTCACTGAAGTAACTGATGAATTACTGAGCCATGTTAAAGAATCACAGCATCTAGAAAGGAGTGATAGTGCTGTGCTTTGATTAGCATGTTTTCAGAAGTTCTAGATAAGCCTAGAAAGGCATAAACACTTTGCCCTCTTTAGTCACTGTCTTATCTATTCATATATCTGTTTGTATATATGCATATATTAGCTGAAAACCTACCATAGGCTGTTCTCATCACTGTGTTTACAGCAGGAATCAAGATAAAGAAAGATCCCGCTTTCATGCAGTTTACAGTGCAGTGAAGGCACATATAGAGTCAGCAGGACCAAAATACAAGTGTAATCCGGGGAATGGACAGGAGAAAAGAGGCGAGGCACGCGAGCCAGGAGGAACTGCTGTGAGAGCTCATCTCACGTGACACTCAGTACAATCTGAACCATAGTGGGGAGCTGTTCCGCACTCTGAGGCTACAGCATTAGCTTTAGTCAGAAATGGTCTTTTGATGTCACAAGGTCAACCCGATGGCAGAGTAGGAGATTAGGGGGACATGGTCGAAGCAGCTGCTACGGTCTCAGCCTGGAGCTACCATACTATTTAGGGCCTTTTAGAAAGCGGGAGAGTGTTTGGGTCATATTTGCAATAGAGAGGCCCTTAGAAGTTTTTAGGTGGAGGAGTCACAAGTCGTCATAGTGTCAGAAAGGCCAACCATGTTCAAATGTTTCAGTTAAGAGATCCTAGCTCCTGGCTGGCGTTGTCATAATTGGGAAGATGACCTGTGGTTAAATCTGGAGGTTTTTGAATGGAGAGTCGAGAGAAATTATGCTGGACTGGCTGTGGGCTAAAGAAGGAAGAGTGAGAATCAAGGATGCTTCTGCATTTTCGGCAGGCAACTAGGTGAAGGGTACGAGGAAGTGAGATAGAAAGAAACTTGTAGTAGAGAGAAATCTGAGGAAAAACATATTTGTAGGAGGGGGCAAACCAGGAGTCCTTCTCTGTACCTATTTACTTTGTTGCATGGGCCACACCCAAGGGTCGATGTGAAGAAGCAGGGAGATCCAGCCGCACTGTTCACAGAGCCACCAGGCATGGGAGTAAATCTCGGGACAGACTAGCACATAGGCAGTATTTAGGGTGATGTGTCCGGAAGAGGCCGCTGTGGGAGAGACGCTCACAGAACATCAGAGGGTCCAATGTAGAAAGATCCAGTCTTAGAGGTGTGGGGGAAGTGCTGGAGCCGGCCGAGGGCAGCCAGCCTGAGAGGAGGGCACTACACGCAGGGCCTCAGAAGCGTGGCGAACCCTGTGCAAGGACGGAGGTGTTTTCGACCACGTGCAAATGCTCAAGAAGCAACAAATGGTCAGTGGTGACCTCGATCGCAAGCACTTCAGTGGTGAAAATGACGGCCAGTGTGTACTGCATGAAGAAAGTAAAATGAGAGGTGAAAAAAGGAAAACAGTGAAAAGAGACGCCACCTTTAACGGACTGTACTGAGAAGCGGGCCGGGAAAGGCGTCCAGAGCTGGACAGGAAGCCGAGTGCAGGGGTGGATGTGTCACAGATCAAGGGAACTCAGGCATGTGACATGCCAGTGGGGAGAGCACAGCAGGGGCAAGAGGGGGAACAGATGATGCAGACGACGGGCCGAAGGACGGTCCCTGCAGGTGGGAGGAGACGGAGCTGGGGCATAAGAGAGTCTGCGCTGGGACAGGAGGAAGGTCGCGCCGTCCTCTGTAACGAGAGGGGAAGGACAGCACACACGCGGCGAACGAACAGGTCTGTTGGTTCAAAAGATGAAATCATTCTGACCCGACAATCCTGGAAGGAACAGAAAGCGGGCGTCCCTATGGGAGAACTACAACACGAAAAGCGGTAGATACCTGGTGGCTACTTTCAAGTACTAGAAGGTGACTATTCATTAATAAGCAGTTATAAACTTTTCACCTGTGCCAGATAGTCATTCTGGACATAGGCAACAGAGATAATCACATCTATCCTGTCCCAACGAAGCCTGCCACACGGGAAGCATAATTAAGAGAGATTACTATCATGGTTTTCATGGGGACATTTACATAAAACAATGGAAACACGAGGAAAGAAGCCCTACACGTACTAGTGAGCTTTCACGGGAAAAGGAATTAGACATTTGTCTGGACGGTTCCAATGCATGCGATACATACCAGTGCTTAGAAGGCTCACACTTTAGGATCCTCAGAACTGGTCAAAATGCTTCAGAATTCTGCAGGGTCTGTTGGAGACATCGCACTGGTGGTAACAACACAGTAGGGATATTTTAGCGGAATTAAATAACTGAATAATGACTTGACCAGACCACATGACCATTAGGCTTCCTTCCAAATTTTAGGGAGTGTGTTTGTGTGAGACTAACATGCTGGGATTGAGAGATTAGTCAACGTCATGACCGCTGACAAAAACAAAAATTGTCGGTGGGGTAAGAAGCAGAAACAGAGACAGACTACTGAAGATTTCTGTTTTTGTCATTTGTAATATGAGATGACTTTTTTTGTTGTTGTTATATTAAGCTTTTTGAAGGAACGGCAGTAAGCATTTCCAAAGAATGAGAGCCCAGTGAAAAGACTGCCAGGAAGTGGGCCCTTCTCCTTAATGACTAATTTTTTTCTCTTATAGTTTTTCAGGAAATCCAGGCTTCCCAAACCAACATGCTGAGGCTTGGTCCTTGTAGCCATTTTGAGGAACCAAAGGCAGTGAAGGCACATGAGGTAATACACGTTGGAATAGGGGCACAAGGTTGTCCACTCACAACATACTGGGAACTCACTGGAAATTTTCGTTCGTGTTACGAATGCCTTAGGATCAGCCCCAAAGGCAGAGAATGTTATTCAATCATGTTATCTAATTAAGGGGCCCTTACGTCACATTTCCTGTCTGTTTCATCCCATCGTCAAACACATTTTAAACTCCTCCCCACCAGTGAACCAAAGTCAGGTTCCCCGAGTGTCTACTCAGATATCATACACGTTTTTGGTCTGGCCTCTTGTTCGTGAGTACGTATTTCCATCCGGAGGTCTCTAGCCATCCCACGGCCTGCTTGTACAGGATTTGGAGGCAAAAGTGGGCAGGCCGGGTGCAACTCACCCTTGTGTCCGTTAATTGCAGATATATCCAGTGATGGAGAAGGAGAGCCGAACACGCCTGGCCCTCATCATTTGCAACAAAAAATTTGATCATCTTTCTGAGCGACTAGGCTCTGAAAAGGACGTTTCGGGGATGCAAGACCTGCTGGAAAACCTTGGATATTCAGTGGTTCTAAAGGAAAATCTCACTGCTCCGGTAATGGCCCAGGAGAGTGGGATGGGTGTCCTTCCTTCCCTTCCCTTCCCTTCCCTCCCCTCCCCTCCCCTCCCCTCCCTTCCCTTTCCTTTCCTTCCCAGACATCTTCCTTAGCAGTTTCATGAATACAGTGCATGTTACATAAAGTGTGTTTCTCTAGAGTAGGCATTCCTGACTTCAGCCTCTTCCCAGGCACATTCTGAGGCCAAGACTGAGAGGGCAGCAGTTCACTAAAAAGGCTGCTCTTTCTAATGTTCTCGATTTGGGAGACACACATCCTTTGAGATTCTACGTGAGACACAACTCTGAGGCCTTTCTAATTTCAGTATCATGTGTACGAATGTGAGGCCAAGTATGCAGTTAAAAAAAACAACAAGTTTTGCACGCACATGTACACAGAAGAAGTTGTGATTCTGGCTTTGTCCACAATGAATACCATGGGTGGCTTTGGCCAAACCATTTCCAAGGACATCTGTCACCTCACGTGTCTCTCCCTACACTCCACCTCCTAGCGTCTCCCCCAGTCTAAGGATCTACTGAACACCACCGGGCTACACGCTGTATGAAAAAACCCTGCTAACTTTTCCATTCTATATGTCTAAGTTTCTGGCTTTATTTCAGAACATAATTTCACGTACAATTCCAGTCTGTCCGAATCTTCTGATCCCTCACTTTCTGCCCCCTCTCTCCCTCTCGAGTGCGTGTGTAAACTCCCCATTCTGTGTGAGCACAAAGTGTACATGGCCAGCTCCCAGGGAGTAACTGTGGAGACTCTTTCAGGAAATGAAGGCCGAGCTGGAGCAGTTTGCAGCCCGCCCAGAGCACCGCTCCGCAGACAGCACATTCTTGGTGTTCATGTCTCACGGCATCCTGGACGGGATCTGTGGGACCAAGCACAAGGACAAAGAGCCAGATATCCTTCATGACGACACCATCTTCCAAATTTTCAACAACCGTAAATGCAGGAATCTAAAAGACAAACCGAAGGTCATCATCACACAGGCCTGCCGAGGCCGTGAGTCAGAGCTGGGGGACCAGGGGGTGGCGTCCACTTTCTTCTGTGATGAGCCTGGCGTCCAGCCTGCGCCTTCCCGGGGCCGAGGGAGAGAACCCACACTGTACAGCCACACTTGGGTCCGCCCGTGAAAGACATGAAGCCTGTATCATTGCAGACAAAGCGTTAATACGCTACAATAATAGCACAAGTCCCGATCATCTCGGACTAGGTTCTTCTAAACTTAAGTGGGCTCTGTGTGGTTCCCAGTCAGTGAGGCCTTTGTTCTAGCAGGAAGATACTTGCATTTTTAATCCATTCCAGATGGAAACGTACTGGAGTAAAGATATAAGGGCTAAAAGATTTTGTGTGTGTCTGTGTGTGTAACACCTTTCGTAAGACAAGGGTGTCTCTCCCAGGAGGCAACGGGGCCGTCTGGGTGACGGATGTGGGAGAAGCGTCTGCATGTCCAGACAACGAGCTGCCGCTGCGCTACATCTTCAGCGATGCCATAGAAAAGACCCATGTGGAGAAGGACTTCATTGCTTTCAAATCTTCCACTCCACGTAAGTGACTTCAGAGAGAAGTTTCTCGATCTCCTGTTAGTATCCAATCTGATCATGAATATAAGAATATCTCTTCCCTCTTTCCCTTTTAGGCAAAGACGAGATTTAAAATATGGAGATTTTTAAAACTAGAAAGCTAGAAGTCTTGATTTTGGAGGAAACATTCAAAGTAAACCAGAGTTTTATGAGGATCCAGTCTTAAAATAGTCTAAGTAGAAATCAGAGTTGTTTTTGTTTGTTTGTTCAGACAGTAATGGCACAGAAGCCCGTTTCAGTCTCATGGGTTAGTCTACCTCATCACCTGCTAGCAATTAAACAAGGCAATCAGTAAAACTGAGGTACTTCACACATTCCAGAACCTCTTGCATTATCATTTAAATCTAATCGTAAAAATGGTTAATATTTAAATGCGTGACTTCAACATCATGCAGCCAACGACTGAAAATCTTTCTCTGGCAGGAAAGACAAAGTAGGAGATAAAACACAAGGTATGGCAAGCTGATCGTGGTCAAACCTGCAGAAAAACCTATTTAACAGTCACCCACGGTATTGGGGTGATTTGGAGGACCAGAGCCATTTCAGGAATCTAGTTTACAAAGTCACAGTTTTAAGTCCTCTATCGTAGTGATTACAAACTTCGATGTGGACAGAAATCCCTTGCTAATGAGATTACCAGGCAGGGTTCTGATTCGGTGGGTGTGGGAGGGCACTGAGATTGTGCCTTTCTAGAACACCCTGCGGTGCGGCTGGTGCTGCCCGTCCGTGGCCACACGTGAGCAGCAAGGGACTGGAGGACCCTCTGAGTGTAGTCTGGGGGAACAAGAAAAAGGCCGAGCAGGGAACAGCTGTTCTGTACCTGGAACAATCATACTTCTCTTTGTTTTACATATTAGAGTTTTAATTCACACTTTATTTGAAAGAAGAGCTCCATACTTTTAACGATTAAAGGAAGTTAAAAAGGCACATATGGCCAGATATATATCTAAGAGACTGTTGAACTTACTTAAGGAAACGAAGTCTAACACGTGAAGCTCTTGCGTTCATTTTTGCACATGTCACGATCTGCTGAGGTGGAGTGAGCACAGGGCAGAGGATCCGCAACTGAGGCAGACGTGGTTACTGAACCTCAGGGAGCGTATGGTTGGGGAAGAGATTAACTCAGGGGGAAATACACACCCCACATCACACAAATAGATACCGACTGTTGACTGCGCTAAGTGCTTTGAGAAAAAATGTGTTGAAAGATGGAGTTAACTATGTCAAGGGCAAGGGAGGGACATTCCAGACAGAAAACGCACAGAGGGCCTGGGAAAGAAAGGAGCCTGGAAAACAGGGCCGGTGTGTCTGGAGCCGGGCGTGAGTGCCGAGAGGGAGGTTGGAGAGGTCGGCGGGGTCGTGCGATTTGGGGCCTTGTGGCTTCAGGAAGGATTTGGTCTTTTCTGTTAACATACTTTATTAATAATATTAGTTTGTACTAATAGTAATAGGAAGTTTTGGTGAAACTTAAGCAATGAAATGGTAAGATTCTCATCTTTATACAACCACTCCGGGGATTCTGTGGGGAATGGGTTACAGCACAGCAGCAGGAGACACCGAGGAGAGTTAAAATGTTACTGCAGTGTTTCAGGCCACAGGTGGTAACACAGTCTGGGAGACGCAGCTGCTGAATCCAGAAGGAATTAGTATATAAAATGCATAAAACCCGGTGTTTAGAGGATGTGGCAGGTGAGTAGGAAGGGACGACACAGAGGACTCAAGGGACGGTCGTGGTGCGCTCATGAAAACGGGACTCGTGCTAGGAAGTGTGAGAGGCCTCTGGCATACTGCAAGATGAAATGGACAGGTTACAACTCTGTGTACTTCAGAAAAAAGATTGGCATTAGCATTCACGGAGGGACCGGCCCGAGAATTATGTCTAAAAATGGATGGAATTATCCAGGAGCAGAGAACAGACTGAGAAGAGGTCCCGGAGCTGAGGCTCGTGGAATGGTAGAGGTCAAGATGGGAGGCGAAAAGATTCTTCTGCAGGTTGGGCTCAGAAGTTTCTCGTCTGTGGATAAGAAAGAAAAGTAAGGGCATGTGTTGTCAGCGTGGCCACGAAAACATCCGTTGGACTTATGGCCAGGTTTTGACTTGAGTGAGAGTGATCAGGTGAAACCCAGTGAGTGACCGTGGAACTGAATGACTTGGAGGCCTCGGATGGCCCTGGGGAAAGTGAGCTGGTAGAGTCAGTGTGGTGGGGAGACAGCAGACGGGGGTGGGCGGGCGACCAGGACGTGAAGACGGTGAGGAGAGACAAACCTGAGGAATGTACTGGCGAAAAGCAGGAAGGGCCAGGAAGGCAGCTGCAGATACAGTGACCGTTATGAGACTATTAGCTTTGTGATGATGGGAGAGATTTGATCACGTCACAATGGTAACGGATGTTCACAATAAAAAATGGGCAACATATTCGAGTAGGAAACCGTACAGATGAAGAAGAGGTCCGGAATCAAGGAATGGCATGGAAGGAATTAGGTTCTTTTCCACTACTTGCAGTCCAAGGGGAATAACTTAGGCTCTGCCTCAGAACGTGAACGGGGCTGATGAATGAGGGTCCACGATGGCTTTCTCTGGGCCCGCTGTGGAAACCCGAGGTCCCAGCTGTATCTAGACATCCCGTGCTCTCTCCTCCAAGGCACCCAAAGCAAACTGTGTCCAAAAGCTCGGACTCTAAGAGTCTTCCACGTTTACACAAAGGTCACATCTCCCAATATTTTATTACCTTTTATTTGCAGATAATGTTTCTTGGAGAATGAACACAGATGGCTCTCTCTTCATTTCCCAGCTTATCCGCTGCTTCAAAATGTATTCTTGTTGTCATCATTTGGAGGAGATTTTCCGAAAGGTAGGGGTCTTCCTGTCTTTTTAATGATGTAACCATGAAACCATTTTCGATCTTTTCGGGGTGTGTGTGTGTGTGTGTGTGTGTGTGTGTGTAATCCTGAACGCTGTTCTGCCATCTTGACATGGTTATTTAAAGAGGAGGTTTGGGGGAAGTACTGCATGGAACCAGGGTGAGTTTCCCTGACTCTGACAGCCTTGCTTATTCAGAAAATGCCTGAAGATACTCTCATTCATGGATGTACTATATCCAGGGAAAAGCTAACCGTTTCTTCTGTGTATACCACCTGGCCATAGCCTTAAAACATACCACAAACTGTCAGTCCTGAGAGAGAAGTCCGGATTTCCCTTTTCGGAAATCTCTCAAGATCTTCTTCCCTGCCTTAGGTTCAAAATTCATTTGAGACTCCAAATATAATTACCCAGATGCCCACCATTGAGAGACTCTCCATGACACGATATTTCTACCTCCTCCCTGGGAATTAAAACTCATACACAGCATTTCAGGTAAGTATTGCCAAGAAGTGAGCTTGGGAGCCCCCTGCTCAGAGTCTGTGCATCAAATCCAGACAGAATGGAGAATGGTGACAGAGTGTAGCTGCCTAGTACTGAGTCCCGTCCCCATGTTCTTAATGACCCTTGGTGAAACCCTGGCTTATATGAAATTACAAGACATTGTAAGTCTAATGGTGCCCTCTGGTCTTCATGCCTCTCGAGGACCTATCTAGTGAGTGGAAGATATTTAGTTCCGAAGCTGGTACAAAACAACTGGATGCTCATATACAGCTGGCGTGTGGCGTCCTCCAGGGAAGTCAGTTTGGCTGAGTCACATTCCTCCTGTGTTGGTGATGGAGCCTGCCTGTACCAGAGTGTCAGCTGGGGGCTGCTGGGTCTGCACCGAGGCCATGAGGCCCTAGTACGGACCTCTCCTTCTGGGCAAGACAGGCCCATAGTCCTTTTGTGAAGGCACAACTCATGGTAGACATCAATTCTGTTTACACCTTACCGCCTATAGCCCCTTTCCTTATGTTTTCTTCTCTCTACTTTTCCAGGAAAAGTGAGCCATTATGTTCTGGATGAATCTACTACTTTAAAAGGTGAATGCTTGCTCGTGAATGTTTTTATACCAAACTTCCCAAGTGCCCACCCTCAACCAAGGCCAAGTGAAAAATCATTGTCATATTGTTGCTGAATTAGTACTTAATAAAATTTTTTTAAAAATTATGTGTGTTTTCTCACTTTATTGTAAAGGTAAAACATTTTCATTGCAAAACAAACTTTAAGTATAGAAAAACATTTAAAGATATTTAATGAATAAATGGTTACATTAATAGATGTCCTGGTGTTAGGTTAAAATCAAATTCTCTGGATGAAATCTTCTTTGTTATAGAGGATCATTCATGTACTCTCCATTTGAAAGAATACTACTAATATTTAACTTGGAACATTATATTATAGATTGGAATCTCATTTATTTGACTCATTTCTAACTTGGCCATAGGATATTTTTTTCGTAACGTTTTTTAAAATCTATTTCTGAGAGAGGGAGAGAGAAAGAGAGACAGTGTGAGCAGGGGAGGGTCAGAGAGAGAGGAAGATGTAGAATCTGAAATAGGCTCCAGGCTCTGAGCTAGCTGTCAGCACAGAGTCTGACGCAGGGCTCAAGCCCACGAACTGTGAGATCATGACCTGAGCTGAAGTCGGATGCTCAACCAACTGAGCCACCCAGGCGCTGCCCCTGTCCCCCCCCGGGCCATAGGATATTCTTGATAATATTTTTTAATGAACTACAAGTAGTATTTTTTGTGATCCCTAGAATGTGAAAAATCTGAGTTCACTTCCGAGTTCATCTAAAAACATATACAAAGGCCAATGTGAATTTATTCCTTAGTAGTATTTTTTATTATCAAAATGTTGATATTTGAAAAACATTACCCCTATATATACGCATCTGTATATTCATTATTTTAACTTTCAAACTATAAAAGAAAGCCAATGTCTATAAGCACGGAGAAAAAATAAAGCTTTATTTTGTTTGAATCTTGAGAACAGGAAGATTATGCAAAAATATCCCTTTAGAATTGAAAGTTACAAAGAGGGAAGTGAAAATTAAGTGTTCTGCAAGATGATTTATGTTCTCTCCCCTCCATCTTGAGGTCTGGCTCGCTCTCTCTCCACAGACACAGATTCACAGATCCATCTGGAAACCTAACTGTGTATAATATTCTATGACCTGCGCTTGTGTTTATTTAAAATTACCGTCTAGGATTAAAGGGAGATGTGAAGCATCCGTAATACACACAGGGGAAGCTTAAGAGGGTGGGCGAAGGTAATGGAGGGCCGATGGGCGAGTCTCCTTCCTGTCCCTCTTCATTGAGACCTTTAGATTCTGAAGGTCAGGTCTCCGGACATTGGAGCTGCAGCTCTTAAGATCGATAAAAGGGCAGCCCAGGCAGCTAGAAAGAGGAAGAGCCAGCAGAGCAGACTCAGGCCCGCTCCCTTTCAGGAAGTCTTCTCTTCCTATAAGCCAAGAACCACCACTGAGTCACGAAGTAACTCACAGCCACCCAGAAGTTGAGAAATGAAGTGTTTATTCCTTAAAAAATGAGCAGTTTCTACTAGGAAAGGGGGAAAAGCAGATATTCGGTCCCTCTGACCTCTGCCAGACACTGCTTTCACATTCGATGGCTGCCTAATACTGGATTTAATGGATGGATCGGAATGTATTTTACTAAGTTTGGTAATTTCCAAATGTGTATTATCTTATGCAATTTTATAATAAAAATTTCCTCATAAATATATCTTTAAGTTTCTCTCTGCTAATACTACTGGAATAAACTCTCAGAGCTAAAAGGACAGAATCAAAAGTATTAAGATTCAAATTTCCTATGTAGAGTAGTGCTCAAAAACTTGTCTGAATATGTACTTCCCCTGAGCTGAATGGAAGATGGCCCATTTTCCTGTACTTTCATCAGCACAATGCATAATCTATCTCGTTAATTTATCAGGTCCCAGATCACAATTACTCTGATTTTTATTTGTTTGCTCTCTAAACTTGTTAAGCATCTCGTCCCCTGCTTCTACGGCACTGCACGCAAGCTGAATGTTAGTCAGCTGGCGCTTTGTCTTGTCCGCCAGCTCCACACAGGGTCAGCCAGGGACTCACAGGAACGGTCACTGGGCCACCTCTCTGGCTCCAAGCCCAGCCAGGTCTGTGCCTCTCACCTGAAAGGCACGTTCTTACCTCGGAATCTGCTCGACCCTGTGCCTGAGCCAATCGCCCCTCTCACCCCGTAACTGCACAACTTACCACTACCCTTTCTGAGGTTTCCACTAAGTTAATCCCTTAGCAGCGACCTCACTCCTCTAAATGACTCCGCCAGCCTTCTCCTGCCTATGATGCTCCCAACGTCCTCACCCTTCTTAATTATTTTTCCACGGTACTGATTACTTATGACACACCACATAATGTAGCTACTATTTATGTGCTCATCTCATCCCATGAGATTATAAGCACTGTGAGGGCCGTGACTCCGTTTCCTTTGTGACGGAATTCACAAAATTAGAGCTGTGCTTGGCACAGCAGACACTCAGGTTTCGACCAGAAGAATGAATCCATCTAAAAAAACCATGCTGCGGACCCACAGCGATAAAACATACAGTATATTTCTCCAAAAGGCTTTGCAATACAACCTTTTTCTTTGACGATACAAAACTTAGGCTTTGGTTTAGTTGGGGATTCGTTTTTTTGTTGTTGTTTTTTGTTTTTTTTTTTCATATTTTATCAAACCTACTCATTTTTTTCTAGATTCTTCTTTGGGAACAACTATTATTTGTGTGGTAAAAATTCATAATGCTTTCTTTCCTTAACAAACATCTTTCCTTCCATAAATAGTGTATGATTGTTTTCTGCCTGATTTAAAAGCAGCTGCTGGGAGTATCACGGTGAAACAGACAGATATGATTGCTGCACATACAGAGCTTCTGTAAATAGAGGTCTAAACCACACTGCTGTCTGAACGCTTGTGTCCCCACAACATTCATATGTTGAAATTTTCCCTTAAAAATGTTTGTTTGTTTATTGTGGGGGGTGGGAGGAGAGAATGAATCAGTCGCAGGGACAGAGGGAGGGAGAGAATCCCAAGCAGGCTGCCTGCTGTCAGTGCAGAGCTCCATGCAGGGCTCAATCTCACCATCTTGAGATCATGACCTGAGGCAAACTCAAGAGTTGGATGCTTAACTGATGGAGCCACCCAGGTGCCCCCATAGGTCGGAATTTTAACGCCCAGTGTGATGGTATGAGAAGGTCCCTGGGAGGTATTTAAAGGCCCTCATGGATGGGATTAGCGGATGTAAAAGAGCCTCCCGAGAGCTCCCTGGCTCCTTCCTGCACGCAAGGACTCAAGGAGACTTCTGTTGGGCTTTCACCTGAACGTGCTGGCACCCTGATCTCAGACTTCCAAGTACTTTCTGCTATTTAGAAGGCACCCATCTGTGCTATTTTGCTAAAGCAGCCCAAATGGATCAAAACACACGTCATGTCTTAAAGTGAACTAAGATTCTTAGTCGAGCTCTGTCCCTCCTTCTAGAACCACTGTGGTGATGGCTGGCATTTGGCACACACACACACTTGTCCTGGCCAGAACCTCGCTTTGCATGTTAATTACCTTCTCCTCCTCTACCCAAGCAATCAACCAGTGCTGTCAATTCTACCTCCTCATCTCCAAACCCATCTATTCTCCTCACACCCTCACCAATTCCCATCAAATGACCTGTCCCTGTCATGTAAAACAGTGCGTAGACTCATCCCTGGTCAACCTACATCCACGTGTGTCTTCTTCTGAAAAGCAGGCAGACCTCCATTAGAGAGACGCTGCTCTGAAAGGGCTGTCAGTCATCAGTTTGCCAGGTCCTTCTCTTCTGCAGAACGGGACACACGCCCGTTCTCACGGTCCCCAGACTCGGTGATGTCCTTATTCCCCTCAGCTCCCCATCCGGAAGCCCATGTCCGCTGAACCACCTGTCCTTTCCTATGTCAGTTTCCATGTGCACGCACATGTTCTATGTGCCTACTCATGTGTAGAACATGCGTAGTATGTATGCATACTCATTGTCCTTTCCTGGACTGACTACATACCCCACTTCTAGAACACCTGCAGCTGTCTAAACCCTGATTGCCCCTCATAATAGTACTGTTAACAACAACAATAATAATAATGAACAAACCCAACAATAACAGTGGCAATATGAGCAAGCATGAGAGAAAATATTCATCTGAATGTTTTTACTTATGCTAAGAACTTGGTAAAACATTCTTCTACACGTTTCCTCACTGAAGATTCAGCTCATATCAAAGAAATTTTCTTTGATAATTTTCTCCCAACAACTGGGCACCCCCCCCCCACCATGTTGTCATGTGTTCTGAGAGATAGTGTTTGTTAGACAAGGTCCACGCAAGACAAAAGACATCACTCCACAGGGATAAAGAGATTAAACGTAACACAGCGATTTCTAAGTCCAGTGTTCAAATGCTGAAAACGAAGAAAGGGGGTGTTGAGGGTACATGGAGGCCAAAATGCTGCCGAATCAGGATGTGGACATCTGAGGAGGAGACTGGTGGAGTAGCCCTTGGTGTGGGAAAGCCTGGACATGGGAGTCCCATGACGTAGACTCCAGACCTTTGCAGAAAGGGCCCCCCCGACTGCCTTCAGGGGGTGTGACGAGGTGGGCTCCAGGAGCAGTGAGACAGGCCCGGACCTGAAACCACCTACCTTCTCTGGAGGCAAGGCTCACTGCCGGCAGGAATCCAGAAACAAGTAGATTCTCCTCCTGTCCTTATGTTTTCTTATCTCCTTATTTCCTCCTTTGCTCCTTATTGGCAGAACCTCAAAGGAGGGAGGCTAACCTGAGTGAACTGGAGTCTGTAGAATTCCAGCCCGAGTATCACAGAGTACCATGCCTGATGCTGTCCTCCGTAGCCTGTTACGTTTATTTTGCTCCTCTCTCTCTCTTTTCAATGTTTCATTTATTTTTGAGAAAGCCAGGGCAGAAGTAGGGAAGGGGCAGAGAGAGGAAGATACAGAATCTGAAGTAGGCCCCAGGCTCTGAGCTGTCAGCACAGAGCCCGACACAGGGCTCAAACTCACAAACCAAGAGATCATGACCTCAGCTGAAGTCAGAAGCCCAACCTACTGGGCCACTGAGCCACCCCCCCTCACTTTTGTTAATGTTTATTTATGTATTTTGAGAGATACAGAGCAAGTGCATGAGTGGGGGAGGGGTAGACAGCGAGGGAGAGAGAATCTTAAGCAGGATCTGTGTTGCCAGCCCAGAGCCTGCCATGGATGGGACATAAACCCACCAACCCTGTGGGGCGCCTGGGTGGCTTAGTCGGTTAAGCGTCCGACTTTTGCTTGGGTCATGATCTCGCGGTTCGTGGATTCGAGCCCCGCGTCGGGCTCTGTGCTGACTGCCAGCTCAGAGCCTGGAGCCTGTTTCAGTCTGTGACTCCCTCTCTCTCTAAACCTCCCCAGCTCACGCTGTCTCTCTCTCTCTTCTAGAAATAAATAAAAATATAAAAAAAAAAAAAACAAAAACCCACCAACCCTGAGATCATGACCCAAGCTGAAATCAAGAATAGGATGCTCAACTGACTGAGCTACGCAGGTGCTCCTTGCTCCTCTTCTCTCGATGCTACAGTAGTATTCTCATCACCATCAGCACCACCACCACAGCAAAATAACAAAGAGAAAAGTTGTTCATACCAGTATCATTTCAGGACTCAATCAAAAAACAAGCATCTGGAAGGTGGGTGAATGGTTCACGTAAGGTTGATCCTTCTCTGTTTTTGGCTAGAGCCAGAAGTCCACCAGGCAAGTAAGAGGTGACTGAAGACGGGCTTGAAGTGAAGGGGGCAAGACAAGCTGAAACATGCAAGGATCAGATAGACACCAAGGCAATGGCCAGAAGCCTCTTACTGTTTCTGAGCCTCCAACCTAGAAATATAGGTGTCCTCTAGGAGAAGCTCACACTGAACTCACGCTTGGATCTAAACATTCATCTGACCCAAGAAGTGCAAAAGCTAAAGGAGAAAGTCTGGCTGGACCTGACTCTTCCCCAGCCCAGCCGTGTGAGTGTTGGCGTTCCTGAGCTGGAAGCTGGTTTGGGTCCTTTGCTGACCTTCCGTGTTTAAAAAGAACATGGCTGCTTCCAAATCTTCCAAATTTCATGAAAAATATCCTATGTGTATGACGCTAACTGAAAATTTGCATGGAAGAAGATTCTGAGAAACCTAGCTCTAGCTCTAGGTAGGCTAAGTTGACACAATATAAAACTAAAAATGGGATCTGCACATAATACAGTATAAATATGTATGCATATACGCTTACAATATGAATCATTGAGTTTCTCTTCCCTTCTGCATTCTTTTCCTAGATGCTATCATTCAATTTCATGGTATATAATATCATCTATATGTAGAAATATTCTCACTGTATGTATTCAACAGATTTGTCTCCTAAGTTTCACATTAATATTTAACTAATTACCAACTCACTATCTCCCTTGGAGCATAATTCCAAAATTGAATTTGCATACATTATAGGCATACCTCAGAGACCCTATGCGTTCAGTTACAGATCATTGCAATAAAGCAAATACTGCAAGAGAGCAAATATTACAATAAAGTGAATCAAATGAATCTTTTGGTCTCCTTGCACAGATGAAAGTAATGTTTACGCTATACTGTAGTCTATTAAGTGTGCAATAGCATTATGTCTAAAAAATGCAATGCTCGTACCTTAATTAAAAATACTTTATTGCTACAAAATGCTGGCCACCATCGCAGCTTTTAGTGAGTCAGAATCGCTGATCACAGGTCACCATACCAAATATGACAATGAAAAATTTTGAAATCTTGCAAGAATTACCAAAATGTGATGCAAGAGACATCAAGTCAGCAAATACTCTTGGAAAAATGGTGCCAGGTTTTCTCCACATGAGGTTGCCACAAGCTGTCAACTTTTAAAAAAAAAAGGTATCGCCCCCAGTCCACTCCTTCATTTATTCGTCTTCTACTCTTTGCACAGGCGTTTAGTAAGTGATACATGTATAGATACAGAAACTGGGGGGTTGCCGTTGATATCTTTCTCTCCTGCAAAGTGTCCTTACATTTGGTCACTTCTCTCTGTTGATTCCTCTCAAGTTTATCAACTTCTCATCAGCCTGTACTTTCAGCCTACAATGAAGACACCATCATTTCCCACCTGAACAACCACAAATGTCTCTTAATGTCCTTAAAATATGCAAATGCTCCTTTCTTGTTGGGGGCAACAGTGGGGAATAGAAAGAATAGATTTTGTGATTATGACACTAATCAAACTAGATGGCTCAGCTAATGGCATCCTGTGATGGGGATTTCCTGTACGGCTGGGAATATTCAATCCTGCTGTAGAACACGGAACACAAATAGGATGGATGGAGTTCAAAAGAGGTATTATGCACAGACAGTAATATGCCAGAAATTAAATACGTGAGTTTTAGGTAAAACTCATAGGAGAGGTTTAGTGTATATAATAAGAAATAACTTGTGAGATACAGAATTCATATGATTTAATATAGATAGTAAGTTAGTAAGACATACCCAAGATAGAAAAAACAGAAGATGCAATAGAACAGAAATATGCTGCTTAAGACACAGAGGGGTGGACAGAGCCACATTGTGATCATGCTGCCTTTAGACAAGAACTTTTCCAACTTGAAATTGGCCACCATTTGTTGACGCCCAATATGGTTCCAATCTGATCCAACATAAGCCCTACTTGAGAAACACAGGTAAGATCAGAGGCTGTTCAAGATGCCAACCAGCAGCTACGCTTGCAGCAAGAACACTTGCCTTACAACTCTTGGGTAGAGTAGGCGGGTGCCATTAGAGAGAGAGTCTCCTCTGTGGCCCACCCTTCTTCCGACATCAACTCCAGTTCTCACTGCCAGACCATCAGTTGTGAAGGCTGACACGGCACGAGGAGCAGGGTCATGAATGAAGTCAACACCAGGACTCAGGGAGCATGGTCCTTTCAGCCTCTTCTTGCATTAAGTATATTAACTTATTTCATTCTTGCTTCTTGCTCAATGTTTTAATTAACTGGATAAGCCATAGTGTTTGCTCATTTTAATTTGGTCTGGAAGCCTTGTTGTATGACCTCTGGGACAGCGTGTTGATTAGTGTACTTCACAGCTACCACTGCATAAGGTAAGCCCCCACATAACAAATCCTTAACTAACAGAGTGGCCTTTGTCTTGGAAGAAGACATGGGGAAGGAGAGGCAAATGCTTCTCAGCACAATAAAGCCAAGGCTGTTATTTATAAAATCAGGTTAAGACCAAATTAATAATATATATTTACAATCCATAATGAGACTAAACTATGTTCTCTTTGGAGAAAATTTAATACACTTGAAACTGGTATTTTTGCCTTTAAGGAACTGAAGAGGAAATCCATCTTTAACCTTTACTGTTGGAGAGAATGAAGAAAATTCCCCATCTGGAGAGAATGGAGCCACTGGTTTTTATCAGAATTAGCAAAGCTAGGCAGAAGAAACCCTCTAGTGATTATCAGTCCAACATGTAGGCACCAGACTTTGAAAGAGCCAAGGAAGAAAAACAGAGCTTAGGACTCACTGGAGAGTTTAAATTTCTGAAGGAAGGCAAGTCAAAAAAATGCTGTTATTACAAGTGGGCTTGTGAAGGAAGATTTGGATTTTGAAGATAAGGAGAAAATACATAACTACCTGACATTTCCATAGGACACACATGGGAATCACAAAGGCACATGCACGCGCGCATACAGGTGTGCACCCAGGTGCATGCACACAAACAGGTTCAGTCACGCACACACATGCCCTCTCACACCCTGAGACGCGAGGGAAGGAAGGCACACCCCTGTCGTCTCTCACTTGGTCGTGATCTGTCCGGGCTTTCGTTCCTGGAACCATTTAACCCTCTCCTGGAACTTGGTGTTATTTTTGGCCTAATGTGACAATTCTCAGGAAAAACATAACCCTATTTTCTAATACTTTAGAACTGGAAAAGGAAGGCTTTGACCTTCTTGCCTAACTGAAGGCAACTATAGAGGAGAAGGCGTCCCCAGTCTGAGAAGACTGGAGGCTCATTTTTCATCAGGCGGGAGGCGACAAACACATAGGCCAGCAGGGGACAGCAAGGAACGGCTTGCTAAGCTCAACTCGTATTAGATGCCTTGTGTCCTGATGCAATTAGCTTCCCACTCCCACCCCTGCATCGGATCAGTTCTTCAGCTATAGCTTCAATGATCTTAGATTAAATACAAAATCTTCAACAGGCCCTCCTGATGCCTCCGACTTCATTTGGCATCATTCGTGTTCTGTGAGCCACACTCAGCCGAGCACCTGCTCACCTCAGGGCCTTCACACCCTCCTGTGTAGTTCCCTCTGCTTGAAATAACCTTCCCTTCACTGTCCATAGGACTAATGCCTATGTCCCCATCAGCCATCATCTTGAGAGGCACTTCTTCACGTGGGCTTCTCTGACCCCTGACAGAAACTAGATGCCCTGTTTGTCTACTTGCATTAAAATTAGTGATTTTTTTTCTCCTTCAGGGTAACTGTCACGACTGGTAATGACGCATTTTCCAGTGTGGTTGGAATGAGCTCCATCGGAGTGAGGACCATGTCCCCTAATTCCCATATGCACAGCACCTATATGAAACAGAACTCACATTCAGAAATATTTACAAGATGAGAAAAATCCCCAACTCATATATATGTTTGCCCAAATTACGCAGATATACCAATGTGAGATAGACTGGAGATGATGCGAATTGGGAAGGAAATAGACCATGTATAGGTAAGAACTTAAATACCGTTTTTGACTCAAGTTCAAAGTGTTTTATCTTCACGCCGGAATACAAGAAACATATCATTAGATACGCCCTCCTCATGATTCTTTTAAGAGTGTTACATATTGATAAAGACTCCACTAAGAAAGAGAACCATTTGAGAGATGCATTCCACTTCTTTTCAATTCTATTTGAACAAAAGAAAATCTTCTTAACAAAGAGATCTGCAAATGCCTCCAGAATGGATTTCCCAATGCAAAGCTTGAAAGGTTGAGTTTCCACTCAGATCACTGGATGAACCTTCAGACCCACGCTGCACCGGCAGGAACACATGCTGATGACCTGAGCAAAGTCTCTGGACTTTGGACTGACACAGTGAGGTGACATGTGTTATGGCTGCAGTGAGGGAGTTATCTTGGACATGGAAGCTATAATGTAACCTCATGAAGAACTCAGAAATAGTGGCGAGTTCTCATTTCTTCTTCAAGTATAGTAGAGCCATTTGTAATGATCTCAGCTTCATTATATTACATCTGGCTTCAGAAATACAAGAAATCAATCCATGACCCCAAGTCACGAAGCATTACACTCAAGACAAAAACATGTCTTTTTAAAATTATTTTTATTTGTTTTTTTATTTATTTCTGAGAGAGAGAGGGAGTGTGTGTGTGTGTGTGTGTGTGTGTGTGTGTGTGTGTGAGCAGGGGAGGGTCAGAGAGAGATGGAGACACAGAATTCAAAGCAGGCTCCAGGCTCTGAGATAGCTGTCAGCACAGAGCCCAATGCGGGGCTCGAACCCACGAACTATAAGATCATGACCTGAGCCAAAGTCAGATGCTTAGCAGATCGAGCCACCCAGGTACCCCAAGACAAAAACATGTCTTATGTATAAAGTGAGTGTTATTTGTATCTTCTGAAAGAAACCCAGATACCTGCATATCTGAAATTAATATTATGTATGTTAACTAACTAAAATTTAAATAAAAACTTTCTAAAAAAACTGAAATAAAATGTGTAATTATTTTTACTTCTTCCCAACAGTCAAAATGTTAAACTGTATAAATTTTGTTCATTTTGTTAAAGAAAAATCTGGTAGAGAATTTAGTAGCACAAATACATTAATTATGTTAAACACTTATTGTTAGTTTAGCGTGGATTTCTATTCCTTCCCCAATTCTACTATCTCCCCAATATTAGGAGACATTAAGTATCTGTTATGATCTTTAAAGAAGCATTACTATCAAACTACGGCTTTGATCCAGAAAGCAAAATAGATATGTTGTTCCATCTATGGCAATGGGAATAAAAATGTAGGGCATATTTTTTAATGTAACAGCAGATAACCTGAACGCAGCAATTACCGCAGCTGCCAATCAGCATGTTTTTATTTTATTTCCTTTTGCGACCGTGTTGTTTTCTATATTTGTATGAGAAATATTTAAATTGTAGTTTCTCTAAAGAGGCATTTATTTCAAGTGTACGGTAAGTGCTGATTCTGCAATTATTGCTAATTGGAGAATTTCCAACTTGCTGTGTTGAAAGCCTCATGATTTTGTCATATTCCTTTCTCCTTTATACTTCAAATTTGTGGGATGAAAAATATACTAAACTAAAATTATACTCTCAAATACATCAGACTATAACTAAACTACTTTCTATGCTTTACAGACGGTGTGAGCTTAGCAGTGACAGGTTGCGCATACCAATGCCTCCTTGACGCCAGTGAGTGGGAATCATGTAAAGGTAATTTGTGGCACTAAATGTTACTCTACTCAAACAATAAAAAAAGTTTTCATTTTCAGTATGAATCTGCAACATATATTTGAAAATGGAATCACAATACAACTTTTTCTTTATTTTTGCTTTTACTAAATATGTATATATTTAGGTAATGACATGATGTTCTATTATACACATAAATAGTGAAATGATTACTACGTTCAAGCCAACTAATATATTCAACTTGTCACAAAGTTACCATTTTTTTGAATGTGTGGTGAAAGCACCTGAAATCTACTTTCTTGGATATGGTATATTTAACTATAGTCATTACACTCTACGTTAGACCTCTTGATTTGTTCATCCTACATAACTACAACTTTTTACCCTTTGATCAACACCTCCCTGCCCTTGGCAACTACCACTGTAATCTCCACTTCTACATATACAATTTCTTTAGTTTTCACATATGAGTGAAATCGTGCAATGTTTTTCTTTCTGTGTCTGGCTTATTTTGTAATGTCCTCCAGTTTCATCCACGTTGTCACAAATATAAAAATCTAACCTTGTAAGGAATGTGTGTGTGTGTTTATTTCTTTATTCACTCATCCATTGACAGATATTTAAGTTGTTTCCATATTTTGGCTATTATAAACACAGTTCCCAACGAACACAGGGACACAGATATCTCTTAGAGGTTCTGATTTTATTTCCTTTGGGTATACACTCAGAAGACAGATTGTTAGATCATATCACAGTTCATGATTGATTTTTATCAATTTTTATTTTTATTTTTTGAGAAACCTCCACACTCTTTTCCATAGTGTCTGTATCAGTTTGCATTCCCATCGCCAGTGTGCAGGGTTCTCTTTGCTTCACATGCTCACCAGTTCTTGCTATCTCTTATCATTTTGAGAAGAGCCATTCTAACAAATGTGAGGTGATGTCTCATTCATTGATTTTGGTTTGAATTTCCCTGATGATTAGTGATATAAGCACCTTTTCATATATCTATTGGCTATTTGGGTGTCTTGTTTGGCAAACTATCTATCTGGTTCTTCTGCCCATTTTTTAATTGATTTTTTTTTTTTTTTTTTTTTTTTGCTATTGAATAAAGTAAGTTCTTTATATATTTTGGGTATTAGCCCCTTTAATACATATGGAACACAGAAGAGTCTGAAGAGCTAAAGAAATCTTGAGAAAGAAGAAAAAGCTGGAGGCATACACATTTTCATGAGAAGAATGTATATTCTGCTATCTGTTGGATGGAATATGTTATAAATGTCTCTTCAGTCCATCTGGTCTAATGTGTAGTTTAAGTCCAATGTCCCTTTATTGATCTTCGGTATGGATGATCATCCATTGTTGAAGGTGGTATAGTGAAGTCTCCACTAATATTATATTACTATCTATTCCTCTCTTTAGGTCTGTTAATATTTGCTTTGTATATTCAGGTGCTCCTATATTGGGCACATGCGTGTTTATAAATGTCCTCTTGATAGACTAACACCTTTATCATTATATAATGACCTTCTTTGTCTTCTTTATAGTCTGCTTAAAGTCTAATATCTATATAAATCTATATCTGTATTTTCTATCTATCTATCCATCCATCTACCTACCTACCTACATACTTACCTACCTACCTACCTACCTACATACTTACCTACTATCTACCTATCTATCATCCCCTCCCCCTTTCTTTTGGTTTCCATTTGTACATATGTATGGACTATCTTTTTATATCCCTTCCCTTTTAGTCTGTGTGTGTCCATAGTTGTAGTGAGAATCTTATAGGCAATATATAATTCAGTCTTGTTTTTCAATTCATTCACCTACTCTACTCTATGTCTCTTGGTTGGGGAATCTAATTCATTTACATTTAAAGTAATTATTAATAAATATGGCCTTAGTGTTGCTACTTTATTAACTGTTTATGGTCGTTTTGTAATTCATTCTGGTCTTCTCTTGCTATCTTCCTTTACAATTTGGCAATTTTCTGCAGTGCTATGCTTAGATTCCTTTCCCCTTATCTTCTGTATATCTACTCTGGCTTTCTGTGCTGTCATTACCATGAGGCTTACATAAAACACCTTCTATTTAAGCCAGTATCAAATTAAGTTCAAACAAATACTACTCTTCCTCCCAACATTTTATGTCTCGACATCACAACTTACATCTCTCTCCCTTGTGGATCCATTAACAAATTATTGTAGTTGTAGCTATTTTTAATACTTTTGCCTTCTGAACTCTTGGCCAGGTAAATCACTTACTGTCATTTCATCAAGATCTGTTTCTGGAGTTTTCACATGTTCTATTTTGGGGGAACATCTTCTTGTTCCTCATTGTCCTTGACAATGGTGTCTGTGGTGTCTCTGCCTCAGATGTAATGGCCACTCCTCCCAGTTTTGACAGACTGGTCTCATGTAGGAGACGAAACTTCTCACTCAGCCTGGCCCAAGCTGTTGATTATTTCTCAAACCTCTGGGATTGTCCAAGCTGCCTTCTTTGTTCTTAGTGGCTCCCAATAGTTGAGCGCCAAGCCCTGTCAGTGTCCCAAAGGCGAGGATTCCAGTCAATTCTTGGATGTAAGATGATTGGAAGCCAGATGCTCAGGCTGTGGCTTTTCAAGTAAGCAAAAAGGGCTCCACTAAGGAAAAACTAGAAGATGGACACTTTTGTCTGTTCCCTCTGTGCTGAGCTCTGGGGGATAGCTGGCTCGGAACTGTTGGTTTGCTTCAGTGCTGTGGGACCAGGGAAGAGAAGCTCTTCTATCCACCAGAGCCGGTCAATCAACAGGTGCTTCCGCTGGGCAGTGGCCACAAAAGCAGAAGCACCAGACACGTGCACAACGTCTTTCCAGGGAGATTCCTGCTACACAGAGGAGGCCAGAGGGAAAACAAGGGTAGCCCCCCCCGCCCCCCGCCGGTGCCTGGGGAGGCTCTGCCTTGTAGGTGTGTGCTAGCCCAGAAGCCTGACCGTCAGTCAGCAGCTTTTCAACTATGGAAATAGGCCTCTTTCAGAGAAGGACTGCAAGATTAGTGCTTCTGTCAGCCCATTCTGTGCTGAGCCCTGGGAGGAGCTGATTGTCAGTCTACTGCGTTCAGGGGTGACCGTACAGTCATCTACTACTTTCTTTGTCTGCTACAGCCTTGTGGTTCTCATGGATGCAAGCTTCAGTGCTTCTCAGAGCTGGGTGTTTTGGGGGCAATCCTTCAGGTGGAAGTGTTGAACGTTACGTGCTGGATATTGGGGGTAAACCTTCTGCTCCTCATGTTGAAGCCAGGAGTTGTGAGTTCCCTCCTGAAGGCACAGCACTGTGCCAGGGGTGACGTTCATGTCCAGAGTGCAGCTCAACCTTTTTGTGACCATTTCGGTGTGGGCGGTGTGGGTATTTTCTGTGGTTGTTAACCAGATGTGTAGGACTTCCTTCTCACATTTATGAACTTCTTTCGCAAGAAATTGCCCTGCGTGTAGCTATAGATTCAGTGTGTTTTGGGAGGAGCTTGAGTTCATGATCCTCCCCTATTTACATCTTGAACCAGAACCTTCCATCTTTGTTCTAAAAAAAAAAAAAAAAAAAAACTTTCCTTCTTTCTATATCCTCAGTGTTTCACACTTAGGAGACACTCAATACATGTTTGTTTCATGGAGGAGGTACGAGGGTGGGAACAGTTAATTGCATCCATTTTTATTGCTGAGAGACTATTATTTTTTAAAACATTTATTCAGTTTTGAGAGACAGAGATAGAGTATGAGTGGGAGAGGGGCAGAGAGAGGGAGACCCAGAATCAGAAGCAGGCTCCAGGCTCTGAGCTGTCAGCAGAGCCTGATGCGGGCTGAACCCACGAACTGTGAGATGGAGTCACCCGGACACTCCCTATTCCTAAAGGACTATTAGGTAAAGGTTTAATTTCTCCATTGTCTTATATGATGAGTTTCTACCCCTCCACAACCCCCACCCCAGCAAAACAATGTGAAGGCTGGTCAATAACAAGAAGAAAAACACTCCTATAATAAGAAACAAGGACATGACGACTTAGAGAGGAGAATGTGGTATCTCCTGTTCTGAAGGATTCTGGAAAGTAAAAGGAGCTCCTGAACACAGAACGTGATCCTACCACTCTCTCGTATCTTCTACTTAGAACCTCATGGCCCTCGGATGACTCTTCTCAAGGCATCCTGTCTAATCACAGCCTTCCTCTTCTGCTGGCAGCTTCTGACTGTGGACACATTTACTCCAAGTTGAAAATCTCAAGTTACCACCCGATGGCACCATTCAGTAGCTTGCTGCAATTTACATCCTCCACCTTTTTAATGTTTCTGCATTTCTAAAGCTTGGGTCTGACTCCTTCCGCAACTATTTCACAGAAAATGCTCTTGCCGGGTCACCGATTATCACTAAACTCAAAATAAAAATCTTTAATTATGTGACTTCGCTCCAGCCAATGCCATGGCCAGTTTTTAGCCTCCTGTACTCCCCGGATTCTGTGGCACTTCTCTCATGATCTCCCCAAAGACAGGCTCGTCTTCTGCAGCTCCCTATATATTTGATATTCTCATGTTCTCTTTTCCAGGTCTTGTTGTACAACTTTTACCTGGAATATCTTACTTATTTCTAAGGCTTCAATGGCCATGTGTATATAGATATGGGCTCCAAACTCTGTATTTCCTGAGCACTAGATCCATAAATCCAAGCCTTCCTTCAGCCTCTCCAGTGGATAAGCTTCAAAAACAAGTTCAAATGTGATGTCCTCTGATTCCTGAACAACTAGCCTGCCGTACATCTAGATTTCTCGGTTGAAGTTAATAGTATGAGCAACACAATCGGCAACTAGGCACCTCCGTGTCTTCTCCCTCTCTCTCCGTCCACGTCGCTTCAGTCCAAATCCCGTGACTCTCAGAGCCACCCATTATTTCCATTTCCCTCTACACAATTTTTATGAAGGTCAATATTATTTCTCACATGGATACTTTTTTCATATCTCCTTACCAGACCCCTTTACCTGTATGATAATTTTCCTGCTTTAAATTCTCCACTATTTCTCAGCTGCCCACAGGATAAAATAAGACCAGACTTGATTATAGGATCTATCATCATCTCTAGCTACATTCTGCCTCATAGGCAATGATTGAGTCACAACAAACTCCCTCTAGCCCTCATTGTTTCTGTTCCCCCTTACACACCCACCACACCTCTGCATGTGGTGACCACTTGAGGTGCATCGCTGTTCGCCCTTTCTTTGGGTAACTTTTAACCATTATTTCGGCTTTAATATCTATCTATGACATCCTAGCAGAAATTCTTTTCTTATTTTTTTAATTCATCTGTAGGATATTCAAATACCAAACCTGTATTCCCTCTATCGTAGCATGTATCATTCTGTATTTTAAGTGTTGCTTGGTAGTATATATCTCTGTTAAATTTAGAGAATAAGAAGGGGGGCACCTGGATGGCTCAATTGGTTAAGTGTCTGACTCCTGACTTCAGCTCAGATGGTGATCTCATGGTTCGTGAGCTAAAACCCCACATTTAGCTTTGCACTGACAGCCTAGAGCCTCCTTGGAATTCTCTCTCCCTCCTCCTTCTCTACCCTTTCCCTCCATTGTGCGTGCACATCCACTTTCTCTCCCTCTCAAAATAAATATATAAACTTAAAAAAATTTCTTAAGTATAAGAAAGACATTGTCTACCCCGATTACTAGGATAATTCTAAAATAGAATATTGGTTCCATAAATATTAGTTGAACAAATGGATGCATTAGTAACAGTTAAGTAAATTAAGTATATTTTGTTTTATCTAAGTCATACAGAATTAAATATACATACACTACAAAGAAGACAGATGTAGTATGTCCCTTCCCAAAACGTAATGTCCAGTTATTAAAGGCTGCTCAACAATGTGCTTATGACATGATGCCACTCACTCTTTCATAAGAAGTATAGTAGAATCTACTCTTTGTTATGGCAGTACTATTTTTGCTTAAATCCAGCCCTGAAGCAAGGAAAAGCCCTTCAGGGCATTCCCCAAGAAAAGATATACCTTAAATTTTAGTGCAGAGTAAAAATATTAATATTTTTTTCTCTACACATTACAAGCATTTCACTCCAAACATTACATCTGGATGTTTCTTGACTAATCTATTAGTCTAGGTTTGATCTTTTCTTTCTTTGGTCATTTAATATTCTTCCTGCCCTTTCTTATCAGAATAATTGGGCTTTCTGTGAGCTTACTCAGAGCTAGATCCCCTAATTTGTAGATTATGCCTGTTACAGTAAAAACCAAAAAATGTTTATCAGGGATCCACAAAGACTGATATATCTAAGATTGCTGCCACTGTCAAATGTCCAATGCGTCAGAAACAGAGACCAATGTTGACCCTTGATACAGTATTAACCTCAGAGGAGAACACCGAGGCACTTGCTGTAGTGTTGACCACACTGAATCCCTTCTATCCTGGAAGGGACAGTGAGATACTTGACCAAAATAAGTATTCTTGGTTAAGTTTGCATTTATTTCCTATCCACAAGACCTAAACAAGTATACTATCCAAGAGAATACAGACTTCTACCTACCTATGAGTCCCATATAACATATCATTCAAAGAGTCAGCTTTAAGGGGCGCCTGGGTGGTTCAGTCAGTTAAGTGTCCAACTTCAGCTCAGGTCACGATTTCATGGTTCATGGGTTTGAGCCCCGTGTCGGGCTCTGAGTTGACAGCTAGCTCAGAGCCTGGAGCCTATTTCAGATTCTGTGTCTCCCTCTCTCTCTGACCCTCCCCTGCTCATTCTCTCTCTCTCTCAGAAATAAATAAAACATTAAAAAAAAATTTTTTTTAAAAAGAATCAGCTTTAAGAAAAAGGAAGCATGGGGATGGGCATATTGATCATGAGATCTACCAGCTCTAACACATACTGAAATACACAAAGTCCAATCTGAGAAAATAATAAAAGATCCTCTTCAAAGTGTAGGAGAGGGGCCAGTTTGGATATCATACTCTGTAAAAATGGCACACCCATCTCTGGGATGTAGGGAGTTCCCTAGACCAATACTATTTTATGGTGCAAAGTTGCTCCATTCCCTGACACTCCTAATGAGTCAGTAAGTCGAGACTGTGTTTCTTTTTCCTACAACTCGAAGACCTTTGGTTCTAGAAGCCTCCATTAGAGAAATTCTTCTCAGAGCATCCAGGAAGAATCTCATACATTTTAACCATAGTAGTCATTTTCCTCATAAGATGGGACTGAGGCTGTACTGGGGGTAGAGGGCAGAGCACACACACCTGTCACCCAGGGGTCTATTGGAGGCATGTCCTGGTCCTCCCCTCCTGAATTTAGATGACATAAAGAAGTAGAGGAGTTAGAAACTCATAAGGATCCTGGATGAACTGCATCTTGGACTCCTTAACGATGTGGGTCTGGGTCATGCCACCAGATAATACTCCCAAACTAGCTGATGCTGGCTAACTGTGAAGGGAAAATAGAAAGGAAGGTACAAAGAGATGGTGAATTCTGAGATCAGCCCTTGGCCAGCTGCTGCAGCTGGAGGTATATTTCCTCCCACGTTATCTAAGTTTCCTTACAAAAACAAAACAAAACACAAAGACAAAACAAACAAACAAACAAACAACAACACCAAAAACAGATTATTTCGAATCCCTAAGGGATTATATAATATTATAACATTATAATATTATAACATTATAATGTTCCTAGAAGGGATTATTTTTACAAAGCAAGTATATGTGAAGCGCTCAATGGGTTGCAATTTTGTGTGCCTCAGAAACCCCCTAAGACAGAGGCAGGATCTCCCCCAAATGCAAAGACTGTTGGTTGCTGAGGGCTCCTTACTAAGCCCATACCCGCGAAGTCACCCACGATGCAGGAAACAGCCACACCCAGAGCATGTCTCCTCCCCCGGTAGAGCCCACATTCCACTGCTCCATGGGGTCAGAAACAATGGTACAGCCCCTTGATACATTCCATCCCTGAACTTTGACCCCAGCTTGGATATGCTCCCCATGAGACTGGCAGAGGCCACCCTCTGGGCCCAGCCCTATTTATTTCTCCCTCACAAACCTTGTTTCTGAAAAATGTTCACCACAAACTTCTTCCACCAGGTGCTTCAGCACAGATGAGGCTAAAAATATGTATCTACTATAAGGTATTTATCAGTAATGAAACAAAAAATGAGTCACAAGTACTTTTTGTAGTAACAGGGAGAACGGCTGGACTTTAAGTATCATGCTATATAAGGAAGACAAAACACGAATGTAACTTTGGGGAAGATCTTCCAGTACTTTCTATAGTGAGGGTGATGAGAAAACAAGAGGAACTAAACAAATCCGGACTGAACCCACACAGACTGGAAATAACCCATTGGGCCTGAATGACCACTGTCAAGACAGACGCTAGTGGAACAGCAGAGATAAACAGAAGGAGGCTGACTTGTGTGTTTAGCAGGCAGCATTACCTTTTTAAAAAATTTTCAGCTCTCACAAATTCCTTTGTGGAATGCAATTATCTGAACATTCAGAGTTTTAAAGTATATTGTAATCTTACTGCAGTGAAGATTTAAAACCCAAGATGGTATTTCAACTCGGATGGAATCAGACTCTAGGTTAGCATAGATATTTTTAAAATTCCACATTTAAAGACACCTTAAGTATCTTAAATATTACTATATTTAGTATCTACCATCTAATTCAAAATAGTTTATGTTTTTAGATTAGAAATGAGCAAAAAGGGATGTTTATCTGTACATCTACATCTCTCTCTCTCTCTCTCTCTCTCTCTCTCTCTATATATATATATATATAAAAGAAGAGAAGAATATGCTGCAATTATCTGCTAAGCAAATGGCTGTCTGGTGGTTGGATAAGTCAAGTTATTATATAATACGGGGTGCAAACTGTGTCTCAGAAAACATACTAACAGATTTGTATGCATTTCCTATTTTGACAGAATCCTCTGTCCTACGTTACAATTTTTATAATCTCAGTGTCAAATTAAGAAATTGAAGTCTAAGGAAGCTTTATGTAAGGAAGCTTTTCAATGTCACATAGCTGGAAAATGTCTGAATTAAGCCTAACCTAAACTAAATAAGGTAAATGTGAAATGTAATCACTTGGTTAATCAAACAAAAGATAATATGATAAAGCACTAAAGCACTAAAAGAAGTATACATACAGGGTAAAGGGACTATGGAAAATAGAGATACAATATTTTCATTGCCTCTAGATCAATAGTTGAAGGTGCTGGAAACTTTATTTTGTGTGAGAACATGAGCAAGCTACCGTACAGAAGAAAAACTATGAACGTGCATGTTCATACACATTCATAACATCCATGGTCACATCCAGGTCTGCTCCAGCTGGCTGACCTACACCCGGGTCTGAAAGAGTCAAAGTAGCTGACCTTGATTTGTTCTTGGGGAGAAGGGCTAGGTCCTAATGGCAGATCCATTAAGACTAGGAAATGAGTCTGGGGATGTATAAACAATACAGAAACGAAACTCTTGTGTGAGAGTATGGGAAAGTGGGCGCCTGGGTGGCTCAGTCAGATGAACATCAGACTCTTGATTTCAGTTCAGGTCATGATCTTATGATTCAGGGGATCGAGCCCTGTGTTAGACTCTGCAGTGACAACGTAGAGCTTGCTTGGGATTCTTTCCCCCCTCTCTCTGCCCCTCCCCTTGCTCTCTGCTCCTCTCCTCTTCTCCCAAGCTCTTTCTCTCTCCCTCCCTCTCTCTCTCAAAAAAAAAAAGAGCATGAAAAGGTAATTTTTGAGTTTTCTTTCCTCACTTTCTCCCATCCCCTCTATTCTAGCAAGTAGTATTCTTGCTTCATACGTGCTTAAGAAGTTAGTAGTGGCGTTTCTTGGATTTGGTTTCCAAAAGCTGGAGAAAATATATGAAGGGAAAGGGATCTGTGATATTCAAATAATATTACCTGATGTGGGAGAACAGAGATTAAGTCTGGGGACCAGTGAGCGGCAGAGGGCTGCAGACGGTTCCTTCCAAAGCCTGCAGGCTGTAAAAGGACCATTGAGGAAACCAGTGTGCTGGGCCGGGGCCCCTGGCTGCAGACCGGGGACCCCCAGTCTCATCAGAGACCACTGGCTCCACGGGAAGCAGCAGAACGGTGCCGGCTCGGGTGTTTCCAAACAGGTCAGGACGCTGGGATTCCCAGCCACAGTCAGTGTCAAGGGAGGGGCATCTCCAAGACAAGGTAATGCCTTGGCCCCAAGTAAGACCTCACCACGTTCTGGAGCTGCGGCTGAGAGGACAACCCAAAGAGTGTTAACTACTGCTGACTCTCCCTCTGACCTTGGGGGCTTGCTCAGAGCAGAAATTAAGTCGACTGACAATAAATAAAAATAATCTGGAAACACACGTTCACCTGAGTTTGCAGACGAAAGCTCCTAGGTGCTCTACTACATGAAGGTAATGCAGCTGATGCATGTCCATTTCCAAATCAAAGAGATTAAATATTAAAGTCACTTATACATTTTATGTTTCACACGTCATTGTTGAGCATTTTTGTGGCATTCACACAATGGAAATCTGTTTCAAAATGGAAGAAATTCATCTAGTTACATCAATTACAAAGTGATATTCAGTGCACATATTTCCACTCGGTTATGGTGCTGATTTTCTGCAATTGAGCTTTAAGTTAATTAAATATGAAGCCCCCAAGTCCCTATTCATAAAATCTGCTCTCTCACATATAAATTATTTTCCTGGATAAGATCTTAATACACAAAATGTCATTCTTGATCTTGAACTGACATTGTGGCTGTGAGTTTATCTGTTTAAATTAAAAGTACAATGACCGTAAATGAAAAAAGAAATCCTATCTTCTTACCCACTTAGGTTGATATAATGCTTTATTTAGGATTAGCTTACTTAGCTAACATATGTTAGAGGGGATAATATTTAGTATTTTGTTTTTATTTGTTCATTTCTACAAAGCGGAGTTTAAAATGCATAGCAATTTTCTTCAGAGCTGAATGAAAGAATTCTGAAAATTAAACAATGTGAGTTCTTTGAAATGTGAGTTCTGAAAATTAAACAATGTGAGTTCTTTGAAAAAGGTGTACATTCTGATATGATAATAAGTGAAGCTTTGGGTGTTGAATGCTGAGTATTCAAAATATTTCTTTAAATTTTCTTTATTCTTTAAAATAATGAAAATGCTAATCCTCAAAGAAAGAATATTAATGCATCATTTATGTGATCGTGCGCTTCTAACACTGTCAGTCGATTACTACACAGCCTAGTGTCTCTAGGTTAGGCTGATGTCCCTAAGTAACTTCAGTGGTGCTTTGAAAGAATTATTTTCATACTGTCTTTTGACAAAAAACATTTGAAAGGAAAAAACAAAACAAAAACAAAACAAATTCTTTGTATCTAAAAAAGATCAGCAGGACCTCTTTGAAATCACCTCAGAATTCAGTTCTGAAGTCAGGTACTGGTTGTGCTCTGCTCAGAGCAGACCCTTTTATGTGTCTGGCCTTTTCTTTCATTTCCAAGAGTTTGATAAGCAAACACTTCCTGTCTTTCTGTCACCAGCCACTGACTCTTCGCTTCCTGGACAGAGACAGCTGACTTTGGTGGTCCGCTTCAGCAGTAATGTTTCCTAGCTTTGAAGCAGGTCGGATTTTCAGGCATCTGGCTCTCTGCCATTTTAAGAAATATCTGAAATTGCCTGAGCTTGCTGAATATTTTAGCTCCAAAGAGTTTTTCTTTACAATAGGCAATTTTTCTGGGTAAGGACAGGAAGCATGAATCTTCGAAATTGAAGAGATGACATGCATAGTTTAATGGTGTTTTGGGAAAACTCTAACTCATCTTCATTGTGTCTACATGACAGGCTTACCTTGGAAAGAAGACCACAGACTTACACTTTCACTTTGCTCTGCTTGTTCAGTAAAAGTCAGTAGAATCTTGGAATCAAGTTGTCAGTGCTGTTATTTTCTTTAAAGGCAAATCCATTTCTGAAGAAGAGGATCCCTAACAAAGGCATCAGCTTGTCTCTAACCAGATCTCCTGGTGAGACTGGGTGGACTGTCCAATTTTTTTTTTTTTTTTTTGTGGTCTAATTCATGACATACTTATTCTATTGTGATCTGAACCCACCGTGATCTGAACCCCAAATCCTATCATCAAACAAGAAGTGACTTCTCTCTCCTATGGGGTTAAGGCCTTTCCTACAGACTTCTCAGAGCGATTTCTTACTTATTGATAATCCTTTCTCACTACACTGAATTGCAGAGAAGAGAGAAGAAAACATTTTCTATTCATTTTTATTTTCATGGTCTCTGTCTTATTTTTGTTGACTCAGTGGCTTAAATAACACTTATTTTATGGAGGTGCACACAAACATAAAACTAGGCACTTAGGTTTGTGACTCTGGTCAAGGCATTTATATTAAAGCTCAGTTTTCTCATTGTAAATAAAGACAATAATGCCTCTTAGTATACCTCGAAGAATGTGAGGGTTAAATAAAATGAAATAAAGGAGGATGCTTTGTAAATTGTAAAATATTATACAGATGTGAGTGATACAAGAATTTAACCATCATGCAAACAGATTCAAGTTACCTATCTTGTTATTTATCGGGTTTTTTTTTTTTTTTTTGGCCAGAAGCATATTTTTTCAACTAAAGCACTAAAATTAGAAATGAAAAGTTTGAGAAGATTAAAAAATTAGGTTAGAAGATGAAAAATTAGGTTAGAGACCTACCTGCAGGGAGATATACTATGATTCTATTTCTATTAGATCATAGGCATTTAGAGGAACATATAGAAAGACGTTCAAAAAGTACTGGTGTGTTTTCAGGGGGGGTTCGCATTAATTTTTTAAATGATTACGTATTTTTTGACAGAGCCCGTTTATCATATTTTTACAGTTAAACAATAAGGGTAAAGAGAAAAAAAAAGTCAGGTAAAGACTATCTCCCTTTATGCTTTCCTTTTTATATTTTCATTTTAAACTTTATTTTGAGAGAGAGAGAGAGAGAGAGAGAGAGAGCGCACAAGTAGGGGAGGGATGAAGGGAGAGAGAATCCCAGGCAGGCTCCATGCTGGCAGCACAGAGCCTTATGTGGGGCTTGAACTCGTGAACCTTGAGATCATGTCCTGAGCTGAAATCTAGAGTCAGAAGCTCAACCAACTGAGCCACCCAGGCACCCTTCAATTTCTGTTTTCATATTTCATTCATTGCAGGAAATTCTGCATTGCACTTGATAACCCCACCACTTTGTGAAAACACTCCTGCAGACGTATCAAGGACCACTTGTTTGCCAAGTGCAAGAGGCTCTTAAACTCTTTCGGCTTAGGAGAGACCCCGGGGCTCTGTGTGTGCTCCCTCGCTCCCTCACCCTTTTCTTCCCTGGATCTCGGGAACATCATACCCTGGGTGTCCTGCTGCTTCTCGGAATATCATTCAATTGCCCTTTTTTCAGCTGACTTTTCTTCTGGTCTTTTTAAAATATAATTTTCAGTAAAGGATAAGATCATGACTTTCACACACAGAGAAAAATGAACATATTTTAAAGATCTACCAATTTAGTGAGGGAATCAGACAGATGTTATAACTGGTTCAAAAGATCATTTGAAAACGGGCACATTCATAGATCAAGAGTATGGAAGTAGATATGTAAATGTAAATGGTGGCAGCACCACTTTTTCCACAGAGTAGATGTGAAGATAATTAATCCTCCACCAGACAAGACATCATTTGCATGTGTATCAGTGGCCTACAATTTACAAAGAGTTGTAAAATAGAACAAAGTCAGCGAAAGGTTAGAATTAATAATTCCTAAAAGTCTGTGCTATATATAGACTAGTCATAACATTTTATGGAATTTATTCTATTGAAACTTATTTTTTCATACCTCCTCCCATAATATCATTGTTTCTCTAAATTCTATTTGCTTTTCTCATTCTACATATTCCCCCAACTTTTATACTGAATTTATATATATTTATATTTATATATACTGACAAANAGAATTAATAATTCCTAAAAGTCTGTGCTATATATAGACTAGTCATAACATTTTATGGAATTTATTCTATTGAAACTTATTTTTTCATACCTCCTCCCATAATATCATTGTTTCTCTAAATTCTATTTGCTTTTCTCATTCTACATATTCCCCCAACTTTTATACTGAATTTATATATATTTATATTTATATATACTGACA
>NW_027527559.1:1063349-1072656 GCF_008692635.1 Crocuta crocuta
TTTTTTTTTTTTTTTTTGGCCAGAAGCATATTTTTTCAACTAAAGCACTAAAATTAGAAATGAAAAGTTTGAGAAGATTAAAAAATTAGGTTAGAAGATGAAAAATTAGGTTAGAGACCTACCTGCAGGGAGATATACTATGATTCTATTTCTATTAGATCATAGGCATTTAGAGGAACATATAGAAAGACGTTCAAAAAGTACTGGTGTGTTTTCAGGGGGGGTTCGCATTAATTTTTTAAATGATTACGTATTTTTTGACAGAGCCCGTTTATCATATTTTTACAGTTAAACAATAAGGGTAAAGAGAAAAAAAAAGTCAGGTAAAGACTATCTCCCTTTATGCTTTCCTTTTTATATTTTCATTTTAAACTTTATTTTGAGAGAGAGAGAGAGAGAGAGAGAGAGAGAGCGCACAAGTAGGGGAGGGATGAAGGGAGAGAGAATCCCAGGCAGGCTCCATGCTGGCAGCACAGAGCCTTATGTGGGGCTTGAACTCGTGAACCTTGAGATCATGTCCTGAGCTGAAATCTAGAGTCAGAAGCTCAACCAACTGAGCCACCCAGGCACCCTTCAATTTCTGTTTTCATATTTCATTCATTGCAGGAAATTCTGCATTGCACTTGATAACCCCACCACTTTGTGAAAACACTCCTGCAGACGTATCAAGGACCACTTGTTTGCCAAGTGCAAGAGGCTCTTAAACTCTTTCGGCTTAGGAGAGACCCCGGGGCTCTGTGTGTGCTCCCTCGCTCCCTCACCCTTTTCTTCCCTGGATCTCGGGAACATCATACCCTGGGTGTCCTGCTGCTTCTCGGAATATCATTCAATTGCCCTTTTTTCAGCTGACTTTTCTTCTGGTCTTTTTAAAATATAATTTTCAGTAAAGGATAAGATCATGACTTTCACACACAGAGAAAAATGAACATATTTTAAAGATCTACCAATTTAGTGAGGGAATCAGACAGATGTTATAACTGGTTCAAAAGATCATTTGAAAACGGGCACATTCATAGATCAAGAGTATGGAAGTAGATATGTAAATGTAAATGGTGGCAGCACCACTTTTTCCACAGAGTAGATGTGAAGATAATTAATCCTCCACCAGACAAGACATCATTTGCATGTGTATCAGTGGCCTACAATTTACAAAGAGTTGTAAAATAGAACAAAGTCAGCGAAAGGTTAGAATTAATAATTCCTAAAAGTCTGTGCTATATATAGACTAGTCATAACATTTTATGGAATTTATTCTATTGAAACTTATTTTTTCATACCTCCTCCCATAATATCATTGTTTCTCTAAATTCTATTTGCTTTTCTCATTCTACATATTCCCCCAACTTTTATACTGAATNTACTGACAAATAGCCAGAAGCATTTTTTTCCCCAGAAGCATTTAGGTACTGGTTCAGTGTCAACTTATGTTATTTTTAATTATAATAAATCCCAGTTGATCATGGTGCACGAGCTTTCTCTCATATTGTTGAATTCCGTTAGCTAATATTTTGCGAAGGATTCTTGCATCTATATTCACCAGGGTCAAATGGCCTGTAGTTCTCATTTCTTGTACCTTCCTTGCCTGGCTTTGGTATGTAGGTAATGTTAGCCTGGTCAAATGAGTTTGAAACTATTCCTTTCTCTATTTTTTTGGGTAGATTTTAAGAAGGATTAGTGTTCTTCTTTAAGTATTTGGGAGAATTCACCAGTGAAGCCATCTGCTGCTGGACTTATTTGCATTAGGAAGGTTTTGATTACTGATTCAATCTCTCTACTAATCACTAGTCTGCTCAGATTTTCTGTTTCTTCCTGACTCAGAATTTAGTTTGTTTCTAAGAATTTATCCAATTCTATGTTGTCCAATTTATTGGCATAAAATTATTCATAATATCCTCTTATAAACCTTTGTATTTCTTTGGGAGCAGCTGTAACATCTCCTCTTTCATTTATAATTTTTTATTTGTCAGAGTCCTTTCTCTTTTCTTCTTGGTGATTATAGTTAAAGATTGGTCCATTTTGGGGGCTCCTGAATAGTTCAGTTGGTTAAGTGTCTGTCTTGATTTTGACTCAGGTCATGATCTATGGTAATGGGATCAAACTGCTCACTGGGCTCCACACTGAGCATGGAGCCTGCTTAAAATATTCTCTCTTTCTCTGTCTCTCTCCCTCCCTCTTTCCTTCTGCCCCTCTCCCCCCTTGCATCCTCTCTTTCTCTCTCTAAAAAAGAAACAAATAAATATTGTTTCATTTTGTTTATCTTCTCCAAAAGCCACTCTTCGCTTCACTGATCATTTATATTGTCCTTTGAGTGTCTATTTCATGTATTGCCATTCAAATTTTTGTTATTTTCTTCCTTCTACTAACTTTGGGCTTCATTTACTCTTCTCATTCTAGTTCTTTGAGGTATAAAGTTTGGTCACTTATTTGAGATCTTCTTCTTTTTAATGTAGGTATTTATGACTATGAACTTCCATGTGAGAGCTGCTTTTGATGCATCCCATGGGTTTTGATGTGTTGTACTTTCATGTTCATTTGAATCAAGATGTTTTTTTAAAATAGTTTATTGTCAAGTTGGTTTCCATATAACACCCAGTGCTCATCCCAACAAGTGCCCTCCTCCATGCCCATCACCTCCTTCCCCTCTCCCGCACCCCCAACAGCCCTCAGTTTGTTTTCAGCATTCAAGAGTCTCTCATGGTTTGCTTCCCTCCCTCTCCCCAGTTATTTTTCCCCTTCTTCTCTCTCATGGTCCTCTGTTAGCTTCCTCCTAATCCTCCTATGTGTGCAAACATAATGGTATCTGCCCTTCTCTGCCTGACTTATTTCGCTCAGCATAACACCCTCAAGGTCCATCCATGTTGCTACACATGGCCAGATTTCATTCTTTCTCATTGCCATGTAGTATTCCATCGTATAGATAAACCACATCTTCTTGATCCATTCGTCCGTTGATGGACACTTAGGCTCTTTCCATGTGTTGGCTATTGTGGAGAGTGCTGCTATGAACAGTGGGGTCCATGTGCCCCTATGCATCAGCACCCCTCAATCCCTTGGGTAAATTCCTAGCAGTGCTATTGCTGGGTCCTAGGGGAGTTCTAGTGTTCATTTTTTGAGGAACCTCCACACTGTTTTCCAGAGGGGCTGCACCAGTTTACATTCCCACCAACAGTGTAGGAGGCTGCCCGTTTCTCCACATCCTCGCCAGCATCTAAAGTCTCCTGATTTGTTCATTTTAGCCACTCTGAATGGCGTGAGGTGGTATCTCAGTGTGGTTTTGGTTTGTATTTCCCTGATGAGGAGGAAAGCTGAGCATCATTTCATGTGTCTGTTGGCCATCTGGATGTCCTCTTTGGAGAAGTGTCTGTTCATATCTTCTGCTCATTTCTTCACTGGATTATTTGTTTTTTGGGTGTGGAGTTTGATGAGTTCCTTATAGATTCTGGATATCAACCCTTTATCTGATATGTCATTTGTAACTATCTTTTCCCATTCCGTCAGTTGCCTATTAGTTTTATTGATTCCTGTGCCGTGTAGAAACTTTTTATCTTGATAAGGCCCCAGTAGTCCATTTTTGCTTGTATCAAGATGTTTTTTAATTGATCTTTTGATTTCTCCTTTCTCTCACTGGTTGTTCAGAAGCATGGTGTTTAATCTCCACATATTTGTTAATTTTCCAGTTTTCTTCTTGTTACTAATTTCTGGTTTCATACCATTGTGGTCAGGAAAGATATTGGATATGATTTCAGTCTCCTTAAATTTAATAAGACTTGTTTAATTGGTCTAATATATGATCTATCCTGGAGAATGTTCCTTGTGTCTTCAAGAAAAATGTGTGTACTAGTGCTGTTCACTGAAATATTCTGTGTATTATTGTTAGGTCAATCTGGTCTAACAGAGTTTAAGGTCAATGTTTCCATACTGATTTTCTGTCTGGGTAATCTATCCATTGTTGAAAGTGGGCTCTTGAAATCTCCTACTATTACTACATTGCTGTCTATTTTTTTTCCTTTCAAATCTGTTAATATTTCATTTATGTGTTTAAGTGCTTTATGTTGGGTGCAAAAATATTTACAAATGATATATCCTCTTGATAAAGTGATTCCTTTATCATTATATAATGGATTTTTTTCATCTTTCATTATAATCTTTGGTGTAAAGTCCATTTTGTCAAGTGAGATTTATTGCAGAGATGCAAGCACGGTTTAACATCCAGAAATAAATCAGTGTGATACATTAACAAAATGAAGGATAAAAATCATGCTATTATCTTAATAAACACAGAAAAAAAGACTTAAAAATGACTCAACATCCTTTCCTAATAAAAAATCTCAACATACTGAGTATAAGGAAAATGTACCTCTACATAATAAAGGCCATATATGACAAGCCCACAGCTAACATCATACTCAATAGTGAAACGCTGAAAACTTTTCTTCTAATATCAAGAATATGACAAAGATGACCAGTATTGCCACTCTGATACAAAGTAATGCTGGGAGTCCTAGCCAGAGAAATTAGGAAAGAAAAATAAATAAAAGCTACTCAAATAGGAACTAAAGAAGTAAAATGGCCTTTTACAGCAGAAAACATATTTGACATTTTAAGAAAAGAACCTAGGGGTGCCTTGGTGGCTTGGTTGAGTGTCCAACTTCAGCTCAAGTCATGATTTCATGGTTCATGAGTTCAGCCCTGTGTTGGGCTCTGTGCTGACAGCTCAAAGCCGGGGGACTGATTCAGATTCTGTATCTCCCCTTCTCTCTGTTCCTCTCCCACTCGTGCTCTGTCTCTTTCTCTCAAAAATAAATGAATATAATAAATGAAATGATATCTTGTGTTGATGGATTGAAAGAATTAATAATGTTAAAATGTCCATCCTATCCAATAAAATCTAGAGATTCCATTCAATCCCTATCAAAATTCTGATGGCATTTTTTATAGATACAGAAAACAACATTCCTAAAATTTGCACTGAACCACAAAAGACCCTGAATACCCAAAGCAATCTTGAGAAAGAAGAACAAAGCTGAAGTCATCATACTTTCTCATTTCAAACTGTATTACAAAGCTATGAGAATCAAAACGGTGTGGTATTAGCATAAGCCCAGACACATAGGGGTGTCTGAGTGGCTCCATCAGTTGAGTGTCTGACTCAAGATTTCAGCTCAGGTCATGATCCCAGGGTCATGGGATTGAGGCCTGCACCAGGCTTGCGCTGAGCATAGAGTCTTAAGATGCTCTTTCTCTCTTCCTCTGCCCTTCTCTCCCCCTGCCTATCTCTGTCTCTCTCTCTCTGTTGCCGTCTCTCTTTCTCTTTCTAAAAGAAGAAGGAAAAACAAAGAGCAGACACATAGATTAATAGATGAGAATAGAGAATCCAGAACTACATGCATGCACATATGGTTGATTAATTTACAACAAAGGAGCCAAGAATATACAATGGGGAAAGGATAGTCTCGGATAAACGTTTATAGAAAATTAGAGACTCCCAACTTTCCCATACACAAAAATCAACAAAATGGACTAAAGATTTGAATGTAAAACTGGTAACTAAAACTTCTAGAAGAAAACAGAGGATGTAAGCTCCTTGGCAATGGTCTAGTATTAATTTTTTTATTTGACCCCCGAACAAATGCAACAGAAGCAAAATTAAACTGAGACTATTTCAATCTATAAAAGCTTCTACACAGCAAAGGAAACCATCAACACAATGAAAAGGCAGCCTATGGAATGGGAGGAAATATTTGAAAGACCATAAATCTGATAAGAGATTGATATTCAAAATATATATTGAACTCATACAACTTAACAGAAAAACACCAAAGAAAATAAAACCCCACAAATAATAGGATTAAAAATTGACAAAGGATTCGAATAGACATTTTTTTTCTAAAAAAAGACAAACAGACGGCCCACCAAGACATGAAAAAGGTACTCAACATCACTACTCATCAGGAAATGCAAATAAAACACAATGAGTTATCACCTCACACCTGTGAGGATGCCTATTATCAAAATATAAAAGATGACTAATAATGCTGGTGAGAATGTAGAGAAAAGGGAATGCTTTTTGCACTGATGGAGGGAATGTAATCTGGCATAGCCATAATGGAAAACAGTATGGAATTTCCTCAAAAAATTAAAAATAGGACTTATGATCTAGCAGTATTACTTTGGAGTATATACTCAAAGCAAACAAAACCATTATTTCAAACAGATATCTGCATTCCATATTCACAGCAGCATTTACAATGGCCAATGTATGGAAACAATCTAAATGTCTATAGACGGATGAATGGTAATGAAAAGGTGGTATATATAATACAGACTATTATTTAGCTTTAAAAAGAGAAGAAAATCCTGCCCTATGCAACAATATGGAGTAACCTGGAGAGTATAACGCTGACTGAAATAAGCCAGATAGTGAAAGATAAGACAAGTACTACAGTGAAATCTTTTTTTTTCTTTTTAAAATAATTTTAATGTTTTATTTATTTCTGAGAGAGAGAGAGCGTGCGTGAGCAGGGGAGGGTCAGAGAGAGAGGGAGACACAGAATCCGAAGCAGGCTCCAGGCTCTGAGCTGTCAGCACAGAGCCCGACGTGGGGCTTGAACCCATGAACCATGAGATCTTGACCTGAGCTGAAGCCGGACGCTTAACCGACTGAGCCACTCAGGCGCCCCTACAGTGAAATCTTATATGTGAAATCTATTTTTAAAAGAGAAGAAAAAAAAAGGTTGAATTCACAGACAAAGAGAGTAGAAAAGTGGCTGCCAGAGCCTGAGGTATGGGGGAAATAGGAAAAGGTTGGTAAAGAGTACAAACGTTTATCTGTTAGATTTGTACGGTTTGATAAAATCTAATGTAAAACATGATCATTTTAGTTACTCACATTGGGTTGTATCATTGAAACTTGCTGACAAAGTACAACTTAAATGCTGTCAACATAAAAAGAAAAGATAAAAATATGTGATTGGTGTGTTAATTCAACAGGGCAAACTTCTCATGATGTGTGTGTACACAGATCATCAGAGGGAGCCTGGGTGGCTCAGTGGTTGAGGTTCTGACTTCAGCTCAGGTTATTATCTCACAGCTCGTGAGTTCGAGCCTCACGTCAGGCTCTGTGCTGAGAGCGCAGAGCCTGGAGCTGCTTCAGATCCTGTGTCTCCCACTCTCTCTGCCCTTTCCCTGCTTGTGCTCTGTCTCTCTCTTAGAAATAAACAGAAAAAAATTTTTAAACAGTAAAAAAAATCATGTTGCACACTTTAAATACCTTACAACTTCGTCAGTCATACTTCAATAAAAAAAATCAAAACACCAATGGAGATTAACACTACTCAACTGTATTCTTTAAAATGATAAAGAAGGTAAAAAATAAAAAAAATCTACAGAGTAAACATTAAAAATTTTTAAATTACTATAATAAGCTTTTATACTTCTGTGGCATATAATGCATTTTGAAACCCTATCACATCCCTTACCTCAATGAATGCTCACATAAACTCAACTTCATAAGAATTTAGTATTTTGCAAATAAGGAAATTTGTTTTATAGACAAATATGCATGCTCAAGATAGTAAATGACATACTAAGGTATTTTTAGTTGCTGGAATATTGAGGTCTAAAAGTCAGACCTTATTTCTTTTTGTATAATTTGTTTTCTAGTATTTCAGGAAATGAAAAGTAAGTGGAATTGGGCTACGTGTATTTAAAAAAAATCCTTCCAGATTATTCTAATGTGGGTGGCAGCTATGGTTGGGAGCTACAAGTCTCGAGAACTGAGAGTTCAGGATGTTCCTGTTGAGGGAACTACTTCCTAACAACCTGTTAATTCATCATAGTTTCCTGCAGCCCTGCATGGAGACCTAGAAAGATACGTGGTAATTCACAAGAGAAATCTGCAGCTATTGCAATGGGAGCCTTTCACATCCTATGTCATAACCATGCCCACTGTACCATCTTGTTGAAATCTTTGCGGTGACGTCAGTATTAATTTTACTCCAGAGTATACACTAGCACTTGAGAAGAAAGAAAAAAGGCTCTATGCTGCATCTGTGAATTACAGCAGTGTAACTTGGTTTTACTTGTGCTTTCTTATGGGGTGTGCGCCTGTGTCTGCTCGTCCTGTCTGTATGCTTCAAAGCAGGACAAAGCTGCATGCACGTCAGAATGATTCTTTTTACGAATCCTCTATATTCTTGATAACTCTGTTAATACAGTTGTGTAGTGATGGTAGTCATTAGCCCTACAGATGACTTCTACAAACAGTATTTAAACAAGAAAAATCAATGCCAGAGAAGGAAACCTTTCTACAAATGTGGTGAAGACAACGATCATCTTCCATTGGGTCTCCTGTCTCTCCTCGGATCGCACTATACAGGATGCGTGCATTTTCCTTCATTTCAATTCCACTAACACCTTTTACTGCAGATTAGAAGAAGCTTTCAAATAACATGTGAATATACACAAAGAAGAGACAAGACCTGGGTCCAGTTCTTATTAATGTGCTACGTGCACACATATGCATATCGTGTGTGTTGTGTGGCAGCATAAAAATGCACTCTATTCCATACCTGAAGCAGTAACAACACTGGGCACGCGAAGCGACCAGCGCTTTCCCCACGGCGGGGGGTGAGGACGTGAGGCCCCGTCGGAGGCCGCGGCCACACCCGCAGAGACGCGGGGCTGGGGTCCGGCCGGCCGGTCTCTCGGGGCTCAAGGCGCTGTGTCTACTCACCAGCCGTCCTAACTCTCCGTCCCGCGCGGGCCGCGTTACTGCGGACCCACTGCAATTAGGCAGAAATACGGATTCGAATGTGGTGACGCCCAGAGCACGGTCGAGCCGCGCGCCTGGGGGCCTGGCAAGGTGAGTCCCCAAGGTTACATCCGTAGAGGGTCACGGTCTGCGCGGACCCCTACCTTCCGGACGACGGCTCACGTCTGTTGGACGGTCCGGCGAGGGGGGTGGGGTGGGGAGTGCAGACCTTGTGGCGAATGCACAGCTGTCGGCCCGAGTTGTGGCCCGGGGCGCAGAGGCTTCCCCGCAGGGACGCCCACAGAGAAGCGGCCCTTCCCACTCCTGCCCGAAGACGGGAAACAGAATCCTAGCTTCTGCCACTGGCAGTAAAGGGTCAGCTGAGAGCCCAGGTTGCAGAGAAACCACCTCAAGCATCGTCAGTGCCTTTCGCACGGAAAGCTGCCAGCGGCCTCCCTCGCCCCCCGGGGCTCAGGTGACCCTGTTCTGCCCTGGGGAGAATCCGGCCTTAACAGCCGGTGACCAGCCGACTCCAGACTCACGCATCAGCTGCCG
>NW_027527559.1:1072706-1158624 GCF_008692635.1 Crocuta crocuta
AGGGCACGCTCGTGTGTTCGGGCGTCGGCCACCTTCCTCCTCTTCTTAACTGACCCAAAATGCCTGCCATCGGAATTATATTTTAGGCACAACAGTAAAGTTCCAGTCTGGTAAGAAGTGTAAGTTATCAGACACTAACTGCTAGGGATACAGAGACGAGAAGTAAAACCGGGTCCGTGATAAACTCACGGCACAGGAGCCTATCTTCCGTCCACCACTGCTCTCCACGTGCATCACACGGGGACCACGACAGCGGCAGCCACATCACAGCAGCAACTGCTACCTCTCCGTTGTTTTCTATGGGCCTGACATGATGATAAACACTCTGCCAAGTTTATCTTAATGAATCTTTATAATCGCCTAATAAAAAAGTTGCATTCATCTTATTTTACAAACGGAGAAACTTGGGAACACAAGAGTTGGATAATTTATCCAAAATCACACAGGCCAAACTCCTAACCACTACAGACAGTAACGGCAAGGACAGGGGACCGGGAAGATCTCTCCTTAACCTTATATGAACCTAGAGGTCGTAATTAAGTTCTCACATAAACTGGTTCTGGCTCTGGGGTTGGTGTAAGGGAACACAGCCAGCGCTCAGCTGTGCTTCAGCTGGGCAATCACAAGGCTCATGGCAGACCATGCGGAGGGCGTGTCTACAAGGGCAGGTGGGACACGCACTCTCTCTAGTTCCCTGGACAGCTGCGGGTTCGTGAGGAGCAGCTGACTCCGGTATTATTTTCCGGGATACCTAACATTAGCTGCGGTGGAATGCTTTAAGTAGGAGACTTTTTGAGATCACTTTTAAAATTTAGATAAGGAAACAAATCATCCCTCGCAGTAAACTGCCCTGTGACCCCCGCTTGTTTATTTCACACCTTCCTCTGACTCTTCTTGCTTTCTGTAGGATGCTCACACTTAGCTCGTGTGGAGTGTGATGGTCGGGCCCGTGGTTCAGCCACGCCGCCGGGCCGGTACGTGGCAAACAGTTGCAGGAACAAAACGTCCGGCTCTGCTAAGCAGTGTTGTTTTGAGAGTGTATATCTTCTTTTTTAAATTTTTTTAATGTTTTTTATTTATTTCTGAGAGAGGAGAAACAGGGTGAGCAGGGGAGGGTCAGAGAGGGAGACACAGATTCTGAAGCAGGCTCCAGGCTCTGAGCTGTCAGCACAGAGCCCGACGCGGGGCTTGAACCCACGAACGGTGAGATCATGACCTGAGCTGAAGTCAGACGCTTAACCGACTGAGCCTCCCAGGTCCCCTGAGCGTGTCTATCATCTTATGCGGGAAGCAGGCGAGCTGGCACTTACCGAGTAGGTCGAGAATCACTTGTGGAAATTTGAGATCAATGGCACCATGGCTTGGACTTCAGGCGAGGTCTCCACATCTGCCTAACCCGTGACTGCAGCCCAATCCTTACCGTTCGGGCTCCTAATGAACACTGAGGCCTCATTTCATAGAGGCTTCATGTGCTCCTCTCTGCATAACATACATGGAAAAGAAGTGCTCACTCTTCAAGCAAATTAGTAGTTCTGAGCAGATGTAATTAAGGAAGCAACAGGTCGATCATATGGAAAGAGCCATGTGATTCGTCAGTAAACCAGAGGCTCATGTTGCTTTACTGAATCATTTATTTTTGGAATATTTTACTGACTTCTAGTACAAGTAGTTCCTATCATCTCACTTTAACCCAGTAAAAAACCTAACATCTTTAAGAAACTAAGGTTTTAAAATTAAGTGTATGCAGTTTGCTACTATTTTCTATCACCTGTGCCTCATACTTCCTCGGATTTTCCGATATTCACTGGAAACATGAACATGGACTTAGAGCAGATTTACTAGATGAAGCATTTTATTAGTTAAAAATGTTTTCTAGAATCCGGGGCAGATGTAATTTTAGGTTTGAAATCGAAACGGTGCTGAAGACAGCATCCTTCCTCCTTGACCTTCTTCTCTAAACAGATTGCTGCAGAGGCATTGCAGGGGGAAACGTGGGGGGAAAGGGGTGTGTCAATTCCACAAGACAAGCAAGGATATTAAACGCCACCTGATTTGAGTGGTAAATCATTCCTGTACTCTCAGCAAAATGCATCTTGCTCGTTATAATTCTTAGAGTTCTGTCTTCATCACTTCCTAAGCCTACTTCTTACAACGTAGGAACCACGACTGTGGAAATCTCCAGACAGATCATCAGAAACATCCATTTGAGATAAACAAGCCTAGAATACTTAGATTAAAACTTTTATTACTCATGGTAGGCACTATTCCTTCGGTCTTCACGTGGCTTTCAGTAATAGAAGGTCACCTAACAGAGCTAACTACCGGGGACAGGGGGGCATTGGAACGACACATGAAAAGCAGGGAGGTGAAGAAGGAAGCTGTCCTGTATCTGCGTGTCTGTACAGACAGACTGGAAATTTGCTAAATCACAGAAACGAACTCAGAGTCAGAGAGAAGTATTATGTTCTACGGATAACACCGTGATGCACAGGGAAATGGTATTAGAAACTCTGTCATGATTAAACTTGTAAAATTTTGTTATTTGCAGTGTTTCCTGTGAACAATGATTCCAAGGAATAGCGTTTCCAAACCACCATTTTAAGGACTTACTTTGTTGCCTAAACTTGTTATTTCTTGGACACCTTATTTGCAAGAATCATTCACTGTTAGCCAAAAATGGGACCATAAAGACATTTAACATAGCCACGGATGCAAACAGCAACTGGCTGCTGAGGTCATGGTCTCTCCTCACTTGCCTGCGAAACAGCGACCTTAACTGTGGCCTCTGTAGGTTATTTCCTTCTTCAAACAGTAAGGTCTCTGCAACAATCACTTTCCTCACTGCTCAACTAATTTTTTCTTGACATCCAAGATTCAGGAAAAAAAAAAGCATATTTCCTGAAAAATATAAGAAAATCAACATGGAAACACTAAAAGTCAATTTAAAAACAAAATTAAAAAAAAAAAGTCAAATTTAAAAAAAGTCAAATTAAAAAAAAAAAATAGAAGCGTCCGGGTGGCTCAGTCGGTTAAGGGTCCAACTTCAGCTCAGGTCATGAACCTGAGGTTTGTGAGTTTGAGCCCCATGTCGGACTCTGTGCTGACAGCCCGGAGCCTGCTTCAGATTCTGTGGCTCCCTCTCTCTATGCTCCTCCCCTATTCACTCTCTGTCTCTCTCTCTCAAAAATAAATAAACATTTAAAAAAAAGTATAAATATCATGAGGTAGGATTATGGTTTTGTTACTAATTAATTTTTGTTGGATATATAGCAAAGGTATATTTTTATTTAAAGATCTCTTTTAGGGGGGCCTGAGTCAGTAAAGCATCCAGCTCTTGATTTTGGCTTGGTCATGTCCTCACACTTCTTGAGTTCAAGCCCCACATTGGGCTGTGCACTGACAGTGTGGAGAATGCTTGAGACTCTCTCCCCCTCTCTCTTTCTCTGTCCCTCCTGTGCTCATGGGCGTCTCTCTCTCGCTCTCTCTCATTCTCAGAATAAATACATAAATGTTAAAAAACTTAAAAAATAAAGATATCTTTTAAAATTACAAAAAAACCCTACTAGTAATGTTATTTATTTATTTATTTATTTTTAATGTTTACTTCCTTTTTTTAATTTTGTATTAGCATTCTAGGAAAGGTATCAGTTTTATTTTTTTTTATTTTATTTATTTTTTTACAAATAGTTTACTGTCATGTTGGTTTCCATATAACACCCAGTGCTCATCGCCACAAGTGTCCCTCTCCGTGCCCATCCCCCCTTCCCCCCCCACATCCATCAGTCCTCGGTTTTTGTCAGCATTCAAGAGTCTCTCATGGTTTGCCTCCCTCCCTCTCCCCCTCTCTTTCCCCTCTTCTTCTCTCCCATGTTCCTCCGTTAAGTTCCTCCTAATCCTCCTATATGTGCAAACATATGGTATCTGTCCTTCTCNATGTTATTCATTTAAATAGCAAATTATAAATACCCAACATATACTATTGGAAATGAAGTTCAGAGTAAAGTTTAAGGGAATGATTATAGTACTTGGAACACAGGTCGAGTTTTCTTACATTAAAAATCTAGGCAACCAACCCATCCAGCCCTGACCCTTCTTCACAAATACGACCTATCCTTTAAGAACTGGCTTGAAGTCCGTATTTATTTACAGCCCCCCCACGCCTGCAGTATTTTCTACCTCCACCCACATGCTTTAGTGCCTTGTATCCTTAAACACTGGGGGAAAAAAAAAAAAGAAAGAAAAAGAGAAGAAAAACCTTTGCATGGAGCCATGATTTTTAAAATGGTAAGAACCTAAATTAATTTCTGACATGTTTATAGCATTTACCACAATATCTAATAAAGGTTTAGGGTAATAGCTCAGTACAAACCAGTTGGTAGAATTCAATCTTCTGAAAAGCTACTGCTTTGTTTATAATTTGCATAAACTCTTTTTAAAAGTTTTTACATAATGTTGATAAAAATTTAGGTCAAGATACGGGTTCTGCTTATTGAATTAGAATCTGAGTTTACTGATCTGCCCAACCTCCTCTTCCTTCCCCTTCTTCTAGTATGGAAGTCATACCAGTGTCTTCTTGAATGGGCTCTCTTCCCCCCAAATCTGCACTGGATACTTCAAAAAGGCCCTCTGTTCTCCAGCCTTATAATTTGATAAAAATTGCAAAGTATCTGGATTGTCTTTACATCAAAATATAAATGTGATGCTACAGGGCCACTGGGAAGTGACAGCCACTTAGCCGTTTGCACGCTGTGTCAGCGTGCCCGGAGCGGACACTCGCTGCACCTCTGTGACTTATGGATGCTTCACTTTTCTTACGTAAGATTGACTGTGGGGCTTAATACTGAATAAAAACAGCTGTCACAGCTGCTCACACTGGGTATAAATCAGGGGTTCTCAGTTGCGGTGGCAGGGAGCAGTGTGAGGACCTAATGTGCACTGGGAGGCAGCGTGCCCTTGTGGAGAAAGACCCGCCCCGGGTAAGAAGTGGGCAGAGGCCTCAACGGACCCACAGCGCAGCACTAGCCGCAGGCACGGCTCTCCTGATCTGGGCATCAGGGCCCGCGGGGTTCGAAATGAGCGAGTCGTCAGTGTTCCCTATATTAGTGTATTACTCTCTCAAACACATATTCATTAAAAAAGAAAAGAAAAGAAAAGAAAAAGTCGCCCAAGGACACAATGACCAAGGTATGACTGTTTTGTTTTGTTTTGTTTTGCTTTAACAGCTTTATTGAAAACTCATTTACATATGTAAAATTCACCCCTTTTAAGTGTACAACCTATGTATTTTTTAAATTTTAGAGATAGAGTAAGAGTGAGCTGGGAGAGGGGCAGAAGGGGAGAGAGAAAAAGAGAGAGACAGACAGAGAGACAGACAGGCAGAGAGCACTTCACGCAGGCTGCACGCCTGGCCCAGGCCACCTCCCACACCCCTGGGATCATGACCTGAGCTGAAATCAGGAGTCAGACACTCCACTGACCAAGCCACCCAGGCGCCCCTCGTACAACATGATGTTTTTAATGTTTATTTATTTTTCAGACAGAGCATGAGCAGGGGAGGGGCAGATGCAGGGAGAGGCAGAATCTGAAGACAGGCTCCAGGCTCTGGGCTGTCAGCACAGAGCCCAACCCGGGGCCCGAACCCCTGGGCCCGAACCCCTGGGCCACAGCATCCTGACCTGAGCCAAAGTCAGTCGCTTACTTGACTGAGCCTCCCAGGCTCCCCAACATAGTTTTATGGGGAGAGCTTGAAGGCCGCTTTGGGGAGAGAGAGATCTTGGAGCAAAAACTCAAGAGACTGCTCGTCAGACGCCATCAGCAGGCGGCCACCCGCGTCACCTCCTCACAGGCCAGGCTTGTCATCGCCTCCTGGGCGCAACTTCCACCTTCATCCAGATGTTTAGAACGTTCTGTAACTAAACAGCTATTTACTCACATCGTTGTTACAATCAAATCATTACGGCGGTTCTTCAGGAATTCTGCTACCCAAATGTATTAGTATTGCATTTTCCGTTACGTGTTAGTATTATTAGCAAATGACACTTGTACATGTTTTCTCCAAGACAGCAGACAGACGCAACCCCTGGCAGCCACGGGAAACACAGCATCTCGGGCAAGACGTTCAGAACCAGGCAGACAGGAAAGGTGATGAGCCCAGCTTCTCAGAATCAAACAGGGCTACTGAGTAACACAAGTTTCAGGACGCAGACTCAGATGCACAAAATCTCGGAGAAACCACCTCAAACGGGCGCTGTTTCCCACCCGGGGCCTCCCGCCCATCTCCCCGGCCAGGCGCCGGTCCCACGCGGGTGAAACGCCCACTTCCCGCAGGACGGTGGCAGAATGTGGCCTCGAGGACAGCGGGGCCAGGGAGCCGCCACCCAACCGGGGACTGCGTGCACACGCAGCAGTGTCCAGTCTGCACAGTGTTAGAGGTCACCCCACCTCCGAGACACTGAAAGAGGAAGTGAGGCAGGTGGCCCGGAAGATTCAGCACCTGAACTGTCCCTCTCGATGGGTCTATTCGGCATGATGGTAACAATTTAGGACTGTGGTTCTCGGGCATTTTCAAATTTACAATGACCTTCATACATGTGTGATTTAAACACGGACTATACGTCCTCAAAGCAAACAAAAGAAAATTTTATCATCATATTTAAACCGATCACAGCTTTTTAATGACTCTCTATACACACCCCAGCAAGGCTTCAAGGAAGGAAAAATGCAGAAGGTTTAACAACCAAGAATCTGAGGAACCTGACTGTAGTGAAAATCCCTTTCATTTGCTGATAACACGGCAAACAAAGCTTTGAAACTCGAATGCCCATCACATGGAAGTTCATTCCAGCGTACCACCTAGGAGACGCACACGCACATGCACACAAGCAAATCTCCCTTTCTCTGTGTGACCTGATGACAGGTCTTCAAGGCTGGCTTCATTACAACTTTTGCAGTATGCTGAGAAAGTTGACTTTTTTTTTTCTTAAAGTCTTTTTAAAAAAATGTTAAAATGTTTTTTAAAGTTTATTTCTGAGAGAGAGAGAGAGACAGTGTGAGCAGGGGAGGGTCAGAGAGAGAGGGAGACACAGAATCGGAAGAAGGCTCCATGCTCTGAGCTGGCAGCACAGAGCCCGATGCGGGGCTCGAACCCACGAACAGTGAGATCATGACCTGAGCCAAAGTTGGACGCTCAACCAACGGAGCCACCCAGGAGTCCCTATGTTTTCTGAGCTTCAGATATTCTAATATTCTTTAGCCAAGTTGAGTGGATTTTCCTTTGTTGATTATGTCTTTGCTTGTATACTTAGAGAGTTTTTTGCCAAATTAAGGTAACTGATGGATATCAACATCAAACCAAGATATCTAATTAAATGATTTTAAGATTTTATGTGGTAAGAAATCTAGGAGCCTGTAAGATGTAATGAATGAAATCTACATAGTTACCATCAGAATTTCTGAAAGAAGTTCTCAAATATATTCAATTCTATAATACTGCTTATGCATAACAATCAAAGGATTAATCAAAACAGACATCAATGTCTACTGAATGGTAAAATTCAAGAACATTGTAATAGAAAATTCTAATAGGGATTAGGTCAAATGTCAAAGATTCTGATGAACAATTCATAAATAGTGAGGGAAAATGCACATTAAGATAAAGCTATATTTGAGTTTAATGATTCTATGTTAAGCTATCCAATATATGATCATCCTACTCTATAATTTATAGACTAAATTTAATTTATAATTTAAAAATGATTGCTATCCAGTGTGTCTGTGCAGTATTAGAATACCTAATAAGTCTTTGAATTGATGTGTTTTGTAACTTAGCATTCTAGTTTCTCTAAGAATATGTATTTAAAAGGTTTAACTTGTGGTTCCTTCCTTCCTTCCTTCTTTTGTCCCTCCCTCCCTCCCTCCCTCCCTCCCTCCCTTCCTTCCTTCTTTTCCTTCCTTTTTCTTCTTTTGAGAAAGCATGATCAGAGGAGGGGCAGAGGGAGAGCGAAAGAGAATCTTAAGCAGACTCTGTGCCCAATGTGGAGACTGACACAGGGCTCGATCTCATGACTGACCATGAGATCATGACCGGAGCCAAAATCTAGAGTTGGACACTCAACTGAGCCACCCAGGCACCCCGTGATATATATATATATATTTTTTTTTCATTTTTTACTCTGAGAAAGAGGCCTCTAAAGCAAAGAATTACTCATTGTACATTTATTCGTTTCTCTTTAGTGTATGTTGGACACACAGGAAATATGTTTCTTTCCAGTTACTGGTTATAGACTCAACAACCCTAGAGAGACACTTCAGAAATACAATAGTAGACCTAGGAGACTGCAGGGTCACAACCATCATCATTTCTGAGCTGTAGTGTCTTGGGTAGACCTTCCACTGGCATCTTATTTGTCCTCCAGACGCTACCTGGAACGCTTTCTTCACAAAGTCCTAAGCAGGACTCAAATACAATCTTTTCTTTCTTAATTTCAATAAATCTAATACAAAAATTTAAGAAGAGAATAAGGCATTTATTTCTTTTAAAATGTTCATAATGATATGATTTTTCTGTGATTATTAGGTGACATATTATGTTAATACTATTCCAAAGATATTATTGCCCCAAGTCATAAAGGGTCAGATGAGAGCACAAATCATTTGGAAAGGACTCAGCTCCTTCTCTTTTAATCATGAAGGTTCCTTGGGATTACTGTTGGGTAGTTAATAAGGTAATAACCTCTCTCTCTATAGATCTATGGTAATTAGATAGTTAGCTGACTGTAGCAAAATAATCATGGTAGCATTAAAGCACTACTAAGCTTATCTAGGAAAAATTAACTATTTTGCAGCTAACAAAATGGAAACAGCCAGACAGTTTTGCATGCTATTTCAGTACTTTTCTAAGTGCTGTACATGGACTCAATCAGTGAATATTCACAATTCCGTGAGACAGGTAGTAATGTTATCTCTAATGAGTAGATAAAACCTTGAAGCACACAGGAGTTAAGTAGCAGGTCTGAGCTCACAAAACTAGCATGAAAGGGTCCAGGCTGAATTTAGGCAGAATGCCTTTGAGATTCACATTCTTAGCCACTCACTATCCTAACTGTAAAAAGAGAAATCGCTTCATACTCTTCACTTGAATCACATCTTCAAATTAAGGTGACAGAAGTATCCCCGACCTGTGGGTCAGCACCACCTGCCTCAGGCTGCAGAGACAATTCTAACTTTGAACATGAGACTCAAGTGTGCAACCTGGTAGATTCTTCTAGGATTTTTTCAAGATGTTTTGTCTCTCACAATGAATGGGGAGAATCAAGGCAATTGTTGAGAAACAAAATAAATATGGGGGTAAGATGAATGAATCAACTTTCAAAAATTTCTCTCCACAAAAGCCCTCAACTAAGGCTGCACATTCAGGGAAGCCCAAATTAAGACAGTCACCTTGTCAAGGCAATTCTGCGTAACTTTTTAGAATAAGCTTCAACTTCTATCATTTCCACCTTGTCTGTTCCTGCTTCTACTGAACTGTCTCAAAAATATGTAAGCTTAGAATTGCAGTACTATGTAATTATATAAATTATGAATTTATGATAAATAACCAGTCTGTCTCATACTTGTATCTCTCATTCTCATATCCAGTTTAGACAATGCTAAACGACTGGCAAAATACAAAGGAAAATGTTCAAAAAATATATCTGAGTGTATTTTAAGAGGTTTTTCATTGGTTCCTGATTCAGCACAGGGATACATCCCGTGTCCATTGAGATGGTATAGAAAGATTTTCAGCCTACTATAAAGCTAAGTATAAATGACTTCCTCTTCCAGTCAATGTGGAATGACAGAGATTGGATTTGTTTTTGTCCAAAATAATCAATAATAAAAATCACAGAAAAATATGAAACTACAATTTTCCTGATATTGCATACCAGGTAATAAAGGGCAGCTACTTCTGAGATGACAAACAAACCAGGTGACTCCTAGAATGCCACCAGTCTTCTTTCCTTGAGAGAGAGTCCAGGCTGGAGTACAATGTTGAAGACTCTGAGCAGAGTTCAGTGTTTACCCTGAGCCAAGGGAAAATAGCTGGAAGTATGGGGAGAAGAAGGTGGCTAGAATTTGAGGAGACGGTACCAGACAGGAGGCAGGTGCAGACTGAGCGGAGGGAAGGTGAGTGAGTCAGAGAGAGACAGACAAAGGGAGAGATACCCGCACATAAATGCAGAAGTTTCCTTCACGTCATCAGGTAAGTACTGACCAGTGCATGCATGTGGGGTAACAGAGACTAAGGAAAAATCATTCAGAAGAATTAGAAGGAACAATAAGGAAAACTCGCACTGGGCCAGGTATATAGTGTCTATTCCCAAGAATGGACTCTCTCATAACTCATGAGGCATTGGATATCCAGATACAGTACTAACAAACGAGACTGCTCCATTAGTGGAATAATATTAACTTTAGACTAAAAGCTTCTCCTGCCTAAACAAAATCTTAAAGAAGCAAATAATTTTCACATAAATTAACTGCTCATGAATATAGAGAGGAGTACAAAAACATCTAGCATCCAAGAAGATAAAATTAGATGTGGCTGGCATCCAATATGAAATTAGCAGGCATAAAAAATTTAAAAAATATGATACATAATGACAATTCATCAGCTGAAACTCACCTTGAAAAATACAGATAATGGAATTAGTAAGACATCACAATAGCTATTAAAGTATGTTCCATATGTGAAAAAGCTAAACTGAACACGATAAGCAGAGAGGAGGAAGATCCTGGAAAGACCTAATTCATACTTACAGAGCTGAAAGCAATGCCTGAGGTGAAAAATAAACTGGATGGAATTGGCAGTAATTTAAACATTAAGGAAGCAGAGGTTGGGAAAATAGCAATGGAAACATCCAAAATGAAGCACAGGCAGAGAAATAAAGGCTGAGAAAAACATTAACAAAGATTCAGTGAGCCATGGGACAATTTCGAAAAGTCTGAAGGGCGCCTGAGTGGCTCAGTCAGTTAAGTGTCCAACTCTTGGTTTCAGTTCAGGTCATGATCTCACAGTGCGCGAGTTCGAAGCTCAGGCTGGCTCTGCAGTATGGAGCCTGCTTGGGGGTCTCTCTCTCTCTCTCTCTCTCTCTCTCTCTCTCCCTCTCTCTCTTTTCCCTCCCTCCCTTCCTCCCTCCCTCTGTCTTTGCCCCTCCTCTGCTCTCTCTCGCAACTTCAAAATAAATAAATACACCTAAAAAAACCCCACAAAACAAAAAGTCTGATATATGTGTAATTTGAGTGCCTGAACAGGAAGAAACACAGAGAAACAAAAGATACATTTTCAAAAAATAATGTCAATTTTCCCCAAATATGAGAAAAAACTATAAACACAGAGAGCCAAGAATCTCAATGAAGCTCAAGCAGAAGGAAAATTAAGAAAGCTATATTAAGACATATCATAATCAACTTGCTTAACTCCAATGATGAGAAATTCTTAAAAACAGCTATAGGAAAAGGCATAATACATTCAGTAGGGAAAAAATAAAAATGATAGCAGACTTCTTGTCAGAAGACTGTAAGCCACAGACAGCAGAGGAACATCTTCAATGTAGTGAAATAAAAAATTCTGCGAAACTGGAATCCTGTATCAAGCAAAAGATCTTTCAAAAATGCATGAGAAATAGTAGGTGCACAGATAGAAACTGGCACAATTCAGCAGCAGCAGCAGCAGAGATGCAGCATAAGGAACGTGACAGGAGAAAATAAGGGCACAGATGAATAAAGAACAACAAGAAAGACAAACACAGGTAAATATAAAAGACCATCTTTCTTATTAAACATTTTATTTATTTTTATTTTTTAAATGTTTTCTTTATTTCTGAGAGAGAGAGAGAGACAGTGTGAGCAGGGGAGGGTCAGAGAGAGAGGGAGACACAGAATCTGACAGCTCCGAGCTGTCAGCACAGAGCCCGACGCGGGGCTCGAACCCACGAACTGTGAGATCATGACCTGAGCCGAAGTCGGACACTCAACTGACTGAGCCACCCAGGTGCTCCCTTATTAAACATTTTAAAATATAATTGTTTGTTTGAGGGAAACTAATAAGACTATTAGTTGGGTTGGTTTATAATATACATAGAAATACAATGTTTCTATACATAGAAATTTCTATGTATAATTTCTATACATAGAAATACATAGAAATAAAATGTTTGACAAAAATACTACAGAGGCTAGGAGGGAAGAAATGCGAGTCCACCATTATAAATATACAATTCTTCTACTGGGGCACCCGGCTGGCTCAGTCAGCAGGGCATGTGACTCTTAATCTCAGGGTCGTGAGTTCAAACCCCATGTTGGGCATGGAGGTTATCCAAAATTAAAAAAAAAAAAAGTTCTTATACCATACATGAAATGGTATATTAATTGAAGATAAAAACATGATAAGGTAAAGATATATGGTATAAACATTAAATTAACAAGTACAGGGATGCCTGGGTGCCTCAGTTGGTTAAGCATCAGACCCTTAAATTCGCCTCTGGTCATAATCTCGTGGGATCGAGCCCTGCACTGGGCTTCACACTGGGCGTGGAGCCTGCTTATGATTCTCCCTCTCCGTCTACCCCTTTCCTGCTCACACTCTCTCTCTTTCTGTCTCTCTCTCTCTCTCAAAAATAAATAAATAAACAAACAGATAAGTACAGTAACACCACGAAAAGTTATAGGTAATAAACCAACAACAGAGATAAAAGGATAGCAAACAAAATAAACAAATAATCTAAAAGAAGGTAGAATAAAAGGGAAAAATAAAAAGCAGGATATATAGGAAAGAAGTAGCAGCATGGTATATTTAAACTCAATCATATCAATAATCTTAATAAATATAAATGACTTTTTTGTGTTTACTTATTTAGTTTGAGAGAGCAAGAGACAGAGAGAGAGAATCCCAAGCAGGCTTCTTGCTGCCAGCGCAGAGCCCAACACAGGGTTTGATCTCATGACCTGTGAGATCATGACCTGAGGTGAAACCAAGAGTTGGTTACTGACGGAGCCATCCAGGTGACCCTTAAACATAAATGATTTAACTGCTGCAATAAAAGACAGGATGTGTGAATGTTTCACAGATACTAAAACGAGTAAGTCCTTTTTTGGTATGAAAACAATAATAATCTTATTCTTCTTGGGCAACTCGGTCTGAAAACAAAAGCCCGCTGTTGGGAACTAAGGTCGGCGTGCACTGTGGTGGCAGGTGCCGAGCCCTGGCGCGGTGCTCACAGCCCAAGTGGCTGTTCATGGAAGGTGAAGGCCGGGGTGAACAGTGGAGAGCCGCATGCAGGACGTCAGGGCTCAGCAAGGTTTCCGGTTCGACAGTGACAGCGCTGGCCCAGCTCAGAGTGTCAGAGGCCGAGCATGGTGAAGAGGGTGTGGCGGGGGGTGGCCTAGAACAGTGCTGGAGTCCAGGCAAAGGGAGGAAGGCAAGCTCGGGGGACAGCTCCAGCAGCCGCGGCAAGGTATCTGTGGGGTCTGTTTCCATACAGCAAGCGGATTAGTTACTACATGTGATTTGGTCAATTAATGAGATACATTCGGGCTGATGAGGCTCAGATTTCACTGTTGGGGAAGAAAGAGAAAATCATGGAAATAGAAAATGTAGAATGAAGGTTGCGGTGCTGATTGAACTGAAGACATGGTGAACGTGTGGTTTTAAATTGATAAATGATATTAACAGATAGATACGCACACACATATAGATATAGATATACCCTAGGTCTGTCATATGAGAGGTCTGGGAACAGCCACACCTTAAGAGCATAGAGTTTCCAGATTTATCTTTTCCTTCTGAATGTTGTTACTAAGATGAACCAGGACTCCTTGGAGAAATGGCTAATTCTGGCCCTGGGAGAGACAAAGCACAAAAGAGGAAACCCAAACACGTTCCTATGCTGGACAGCAAGGTAGTGTACAAAAGACCATATGGACACTTTGGAGATGGCTAGTCACCACCTCTTAATCAAGTGATCAAAGTTAATAGCACAAGGAGCAAAATGAATTGAAACCCTATGCCACCTTATACGCAGTATAAAGATGAACATCTACGAGCACATCAATGCTTCTGTGATATCCCTGCCCCACACAGATAACCTGACCTATTCATAAGGAGCTATTGGGGAAATCCAAATTGAGGAGGAGTCTTCCAATCCTCAAAAGTATTAAAACCGTGAGTCAAAGAAAGATTGAGGAAGTGTTCAGATTTGAGCAGAAGAGACACAAATCAACCAGATGCAGCACATGATTCTGGAAGGCAGTTGTCCACTGTAAAGGGCACTGGCAGGTGAGTGGCGCAAGTTCTGTGAAGTCTAAGAATCACATGCATGAAGTATCGATGCCCACTTGCTGACTGTGACAGCCGTGCTGTGCATGTGGACATCAGAGTAATATCCCTGCTCATAGGAAGCACTCCTGTGTTCAGCCGGAACGAGACACGAGTTTAGCTATTTATCTCAAACGCCTCAGCTCAGAAAGTTATATTTGTATTATGCGCGCAACAATTTTGCTAGTTTTGAGATTTTTTTAAATAAAGGAAGTTAGGAAAAATGATGTGTTAAGTTTTTACACCTGTGAAAACAAAATGTTCTTGAACAAAATTGAAAAGGTAGAAAAAAGGAATCATTTGAGGGAAATATTAAGACGTGTGGTAAGATTTACATAGGAAAATATAAACGGAGGACTCAGTAGAAGCAAGGTGGCACAGAGTAAGAAACGTGAGGGGCCGGGAAGTCGAGGTCAGGACCGACCATGTTTAGGAAATCGGCCAGTTCCGAGAGCACTGGATCCCACCCTCTGTGATATCAGGCATCTGCAGCACCCAAGTGGGCCAAGTGGATGCGCATTGAGAAGCCTTGGGTCACACTGCGTGTACTTAGTCCCCTGAGCACCACGCACGCCGTTACGACCCCGCGGCAGAACCAACGACGGCTTCTCCTCCTGTTTCACCTCCCAAATTTTGTGTGAGTGGTCCACACTGCTAGACTCAAACCCAATGACACACTTTCACGGATCTGGGGAACTACAGTGCCCAGGCTTCCAACCCTGAATATTTACAGAGGAGCACACAGAAGAGAGAAGATTACACGTAGTCGGCAGTAGATAATGGAGCACGTGATAGCTTTATGTCATAAACACCTGATGTAATTGATTAATTAACTAAAATAAACAACACTCAAATTGAAATCTGGTTGCAAGATATAAACAGGAAAACCAGGAGACAATATAGATTAATAATATTGGGTGTGTTTCTTTATATTCATTAAGTAAAATTAAATTTATGTGCAGCTTTCTTGTTTACTTCCTATTTCCCTTTCTTTTCAAAGTATCTTCTGAGTTGACTGCTTTGCCCAAGAAAATGGGGCATTGTTAGAAATCTTACCATTCAATTTCCCTCCCACATCACCCATATTTCATGTAAGTTATTTGAAACGGCTTTTTCAACGTGCATAAAATAATTCATGTGAAATGTTTTTCAAAGTAGCCTCTCAGCAAACTGGAAGATAGAGAAAATGAAAGTATGAACATACGTCACAGAAACGACTAATGTCTTACCACACATCTCTTAGGAGAAATGTGTGACCGAAATCAGAAAAGGGTTTTGGTTTTCCTCCCTGCCCTAAATTGCATAACTGGTTAATTTTATTATTTTTCCTTCTTTTTTTTCGAGTTTCTATTTAAACTCCAGTTAGTTAACATACAGTGTCCTATGACACTCGGGTGTACAATACAGCGATTCAACACTTCCATACAATAGCAGCACACATCACAACACGGCTATGCAGCTTTTGTAAGGAAGGATGTGGTGACCCGGGCAATCCCACGCATCAATGATACCAGTGTTCACTACCATTAAATTTCAGAGGAAGGATTTGCAAAATGTATGAAGTGGCTTAAAATATATACAGTCTGGCACAGTAACTGCATTTATTGGAAAATCTCCAAGTAACAAAGATTTATATAATTTGATACCTGGTTTTATTGATGAATTGCAATCAATATAAAAGTCCAATAACATGGAAAGCCTTACACAAAATACAACATATCCATAAGTTGGAACATTTTGTAACCATTAAAAATCATGATTTTAAAAGTACTTCAAAGATGCATAACATACACTTATTTAAAAAGTATGGCAAAACACGGTAACATGACAAGATATGCTTATCTAGAAGGAAAACCTGATAGACACTAGTAATACTGCATTTTCCCCTCTTTTTCATTCTTTCTTCTTTTTTTCTTTTAAGTTCATTTATTCATTTTGAGAGAGGCAGAGACAGAATCCGAAGCAGGCTCCATGCTGCCGGCCTCCTACGGAGGCTCCCCTAACTCTCCTGTCTGCCCCTCTCAATCTTGTCTCCACACCTAAGGCTCCTCCTTGCCTTCTGAGTTTACAGTCTGTCTGTTATGGATTTGCTTACCTGAGCTTGCTCAAATAAAATGCTTTTAGGGGTAGAAAAAGGGGTTGCAATGGCCAGAAATGCCATCAGGACAGCTATGCCATCTCAAACTAAATACTTCACACAGTAGTGTGTGTGTGTGTGTGTTTTGTTTTTTGCTCTTTACAATTTTTCTATTCTATTCTATTATTCTATTCTATTCTATTCTATTCTATTCTATTCTATTCTATTCTATTCTATTCTATATTCTACTCTACTCTACTCTACTCTAGAGAGAAAGAGTATGAGCAGGGGAGAGGGGCAGAGGGAGAGGGAANTCTATTCTATTCTATTCTATTCTATTCTATATTCTACTCTACTCTACTCTACTCTAGAGAGAAAGAGTATGAGCAGGGGAGAGGGGCAGAGGGAGAGGGAAAGAGAAACTTAGGCAGACTCCATGCTCAGCATGGAGCCCGATAATGGGGCTCTGTCCCAAGACCTTAGGACAATAACCTGAGCTGAAATTGAGAATCAGATGCTCAACTGACTGAACCACCCAGGTGCCCCTGAGTATCTTAAGCCATAAGTGAGAACATTTCTTCTGTAAGGTGGAATTATTGGCTTGAAGTCATTACACATGAGTTTGTCTGTTTTCCCTTATTTAATTCCATTTTGACTCAGCAATTTTAGGGTTACAGTCTGGGCCAGCTAACTGAAATCAGATGGTCTTGCTATAAGAACACAAACATCCTGTTTATTATAAAAGTTACATTTCTCATGAGTAAACTGATGTTTTAGATTTATATAATGGTCTCCAGCTTAGTTAACATCTGCACTGGGACTGGATCTACCTGAAACCAAGGACCGCGGTGTGCGCATCACCACGAAGGTCCCTCGAGAGACAGCCTACCGGCCTTTCTTCCCAGGTAGATCTGAACAGCCCGCACGCTTACTGTTTCTTACTGTTATTTAATTTTCACATGGTAAACCCTCCTCATCAGCAGTAGAAGAAGCAACAGGGGAAAGAGGAGAGAATAATGTCTGTAAGCATGCTCCCTCTGATTTTAGTACATGTGCAGCCGAAGCTAGCACAAGCATGTTCTCTCTGACAGCCCATTTCCCAGAGAAAAGCAGTTAAATGCTAAAATTAAAAGCGGGCGCGAGGTGATATATGGAAGAGCTGAATCACTGAATTGTACACCTGAGAGTAATAGTCTGCTGTATGTTAACTAATGAGAATTTAAACAAAAACTTTTTTAAAAAAAGCTTGAGTTCTCATTTCTTCTAGAAACATGGGTTTAAATTCTAAACGGGCTGCTCTCTAGTTGTGTGGCTTCCAGAGTTATTCCACAGCTTTGCCTTGCTGTCGTCTGTGTAAGAACCTTTGTTTCTTACACCATGTTTCTGCCCCTAGGAATGTGGGTTCTGCCCGTAGGAATGTGTCTGGAGACTGTACTAGGCACCTCCTGTTTAGTCAGGTGCAGCCACATAACTTACTTTCATTAATGAGATAGAGGCAGATACGGTAGTAGATTACAACTTCTGGTTGGGGATGTAAGATACGATCCAGGGCACCATTTACGACGCTTCTTTCATCTGGTGTGTGAAACCACGTGTCAGGACGGAGCTTCATCATTCCAGGGGCCTGAGCAACCACAATCACCACCTCGTGGACTGCGGTGGGCGTGGAGCCAATCATAAATCTTGGGTCGTTAGAAGCACACACATGAGGTAGAGTAGGCAGTCAGCTTGGATATACCATAGATAAAGAGACATCAAACCAAAACTGTCTGATGCTTTACTCTCCATTATAAAGTTTCCATCATCAGTAACAAGCATTTATTTTACTTAAGGCTTTGTGTTGAATACATGCGATAAATATTGAGGAAAAAAATCCCCAGTATACTTTTTCAAGGTGCTTTCAAGGTAAACAAGAAATTACACATTGAAGAGCATTTATCTTAGAGGAAAGTTTATGGAACTCGTGTTGTTAAGCGGCTTAGCCAATAGGCTGCAGGAGATTGACGAGGAAGGACTCTGGGTTGGGCCCATCAGGGAAATGTTCAAGGAGAGGACTGGAAGTCACCTGGGCATGCCTCGGTCTTCCACAGAAACTTATTCGTGATCAAATGGCCAGTGGACTAATACAAGCAGTGTATCAGGGCTGTGGTGTACGTAAGTGATGACCCTCGAACTTGTGGTTTCCTCCGTCACCATGACAGAAGCCCAGCTGTTTCGGGGCAGGCTGGGAAACAGAGGGAAGACGTGTCCAGCTGGCCTACGGCTGTCAGGGGGCAGAGAGGTCCCCAGCTGACAAGGACACCCAAGGGTGGGAAAGAGACTCAATAAAATCTGCCACTGAAATTCTGACATCGTTTGTTACAAAGCACTATTGTAGTAACCAATACATTCTTAAATAATTTCTGATGTCTTCATCTGTGAGGGACCCCACCGTACCTGGAGGACACTCGCAGAGAACACGGAATCTTCCTTTGCACTTGAACAAGGCTGACAGTGGGTGGGCCTGGAGTCTAAGGCACAATATTTCTTTCGGCCAAAGGCTCTGGGTAACACTACATGTAATTTTTTTTTTTAATTCCAAGCTTCTATTTTTCTTAAGTTTATTTATGAATTTTGAGAGAGACAAAGACAGTGAAAGTGTGGGAGGAGCAGAGGGAGGGAGAGAGACAATCCCAAGCAGAGTCCTTGCTGCCAGTTCAGAGCCTGCCATGGGGCTTGAACTCATGAATGGTGAGATCATGACCTGAGCCAAGATCAAGAGCCAGATGCTCCATGGACTGAGCCGCCCAGGTGCCCCACATTACACGAAATTTAACGTGCTGGAAATATTATGCACCCTGTACAGGTCTGTAGTTTTGAACTATAAGGTAACAGACTTTGTAAAGAACAAACTCCTAAAAGCAGGTGTGGAACATGGCATAGTCACAAAATTTTATGGTGGCGTTAATGTCTACAAAAACATTTTTCATGTACATTATCAACTATAATTAAAGAGGAAAGCAAAAAGAAAGATAAGTCAAGAGGGAAAAATCTATTTCACATCATGGGGGCTTATTTTTCTGAATTAGTTCAGAACAACTTAAAAGGAAACTGCAAATATCTTTTGTGTGTGATGGAAAAGGAACAAAAAAAATCAAGTATATTCATATTTATCTAATGATGCATACTTCCAAATTCAGTAAAATATGTGAAATATTTCAAATTTTAAACAATAAATGTGCAAAATAAACCTCAGTAATGATCACATCTTTTGGGACACAGAATGAATATATTTTACATGTACAATTTGTCCACTAATAGATTTACTAGGGAAACTAGTGATTTTCATGGTTAAAAACTTCTTTGAAAGCTATTATAACTAGAACTATGTCCTTGGTACTCACATATTTTTAAGGGGTGAATGTCTCTTTTTCACATAAAAAAGAAATTAGGAAACTTAGTATCTTTAGCTATAGTTTGAAGAATTCTCCCAACAACGCTGGGCCATTCTGCTTTAGTCGACTTACATTAGTATTGAAGACAACGTGTGTCTAGGATTATTCTACGTATCCTTGACCTTCCACAAGGATCATTAGAATACACAAAACTGTATAAAAATGGAGTTCCTGTCTCATAAGTAAAATTTCCTACCTCTTGCACTGTCTTGTACTTCTAACCAAGTTTAAGAATTTCAAAAGAAACTTACTAATTTCCTATTTTTCTTTCTCTGAGTCCCTCCTGAGTAACTGATCAACCCGTCCTTCCTGGTACAGTGCCAGCACCGTCTGCCCAGTTTCTCAAGTTGAAAACAAGGAAAACGACACAATATAAAACCGAACAAAAACATATAAACAGCAAAATACATCTAGAATTTCTGTATTTGTTGTATACTCTGGATAAAATAGGTTTCTTACTGAATTCCTGACCAGACCGCTTCTGCCGGTGATGTTCTACCTTACTTCCTTATTCATACTTTTCTAGAACTTATCACGTATCCTAACTCAGATATATGTCTATGTATTATATGTTTATACTATTATATGTGTATGTGCGTTACAACATTAAATAGGTATGTATGTATAGTTTTTTCCTTGAGATTCAAGACTTAAAATGATAGGGACAGGGTTTCTCTGGCTCACTTTCACAACTCTTACCACATGCACAGATTGTGCCTCACGCAGGAGGCACCAAACAAACACCATCATGTTTAAATTAAATAAATTAAAGTAAATAATCCATCATGTTCCACAAATCCTAGTATAGGTTTTTTTTTTAATATTTCCAAGAGTAATTTTTATGTTTACATGTAAAAAAATTAACGTGGTTAATAAACATTTACTGAGTGGTCATTCTATCCAAGAGACAGAGACAGTACAGCACATTGGAACTAATAGCAGCCCATGAAAGAGACGAGAGAGATGAGAGAGAGCGAGTGAGAGAGAGGGCCCTGCCATCCCAAAGCTTATACTGAGGGGGTAACACAGAGTTGACTGAACTTGTCCAAGCATGCCATGGAAGAGTCCAGCGCCACCTGGGTGGTTATACTACGGCCCTAACCTCACTTTGATGCCAAGGGAAGGCAGCCCTGAGGAAATTCTCTTGAGGCTGGCAAAAAAGGGACGGATGGGAACCAGCCAGAGGAAAGGAAGAAATGAGTTTCCCCGTGGAGGGTGCTCAGAGGCCAGACGTGGGAGAAGAGGGCCTGTGAGGAAACAAGAGCGATGAGTAGATAATAATGAGCAAGAAATATAAAGAGAAGCGAGAGAGGGCCAGGGTCCTGACTCTACAAAACCTTACAGGCTTTGTTAAAGAACTGAGACGTTGTCCTTAGAGTGCCCGAAACCCACAGAAGGCATTGGAGATTAGCGCTACAGAAAAGTACTCCAGGTCTTCAAGTTCAAAGTGGCATACGGAACACACACTGCGGCACCCTCGTGACGTGCCCGGTGCCAGGCACAGGTGGCTGTGTAACTGCCAGGGGCTGATGCAAGGCAAGTGCAGAACCCAACTCAAAGGGAATAAAGTTTCCTCTCTCACCAGAACGAGAAAAAGGACAGCTTCATAAGGCAGAAAACTTTCAGACAGTTCTTGCTCAACACAAGGGGTCACTATAAAACATAACAGTAGATGTCTGTTTCCAGGAAGGTGGGGTAGATGTACTTTTCACTAGGCCTCTTGCTAAGTACACGGAACACCCTTAACAAATACAAAACGACTATGAAGGCAGAGACAGGAAGGCAGACCAGGCAGGCACCGAGGGACTGGAGGCAAGACTCCGTGTTGAATATCCTGAGTTTCATTTTTGCCTGATACAGCTAAGCCTTCAACTGCAGAAACCAGTCACCCCAAAATGCCAATGGGTGTGGACCTGTGACTTCCTCTCTCACCAGAACGAGAAAAAGGACAGCTTCATAAGGCAGAAAACTTCAGACAGTTCTTGCTCAGCACATGGTCAACATCACAGAAACAGCTATACTTCAATACCACTCATGCAAGTCATAGGCCAGTGGGCAGACTAGACTTCTGTGCTCATAAGGGTTTAATAAGACATCCCATCTCCCCAAGAAGTAATGCTAGAGAAGGCCAAACGGGGGTCTTGGGTGTCCATTCCTTTCTGATGATAAATAACACCTCCCATGATGTTGGTGAAGACCACGTGAGGAATCAGAACATGAGAAGATGCCCCCCCTCCAGATGTAAGATGTAGAATCTCATAACATAATGCAAGTTGTCAATATCAGGAATGAAACAGGGGATATAACTACCCTGTAGACCTCAAAAGAATAATAAGGGAACACTACAAGCAACTTTACACATATAATCTGACAACTCAGATGAACTGTACCATGTTCTAGAAAAACAGAAACCACCACAATTCATTTGACACCAAATGGAATATTTGATTAGCCCTATAACTAATAAATTGAGTTCATAATGTAAGCACTCCTAGAAAAGAAATGTTCTATATCTTTACTATACCAATGGCAGTACCCGCTTATGATACTGTATTATAATTTTGCAAGAGGTTGCCATTTGGGAAACATTAAAGGGTAAATAGGATTTCTGTGTTATGTCTTACAAATAGGTATGAATCAATTAACAAATTAATTCTCAGTCTAAGGAAGAATTAAAATTTCAAATGAAGAGCATGAATTTTACTGTTTATCCTCATATAATGCCAGCTTTAAGTACAAATATAAAAGCATTTTACTTATGTGCAGAATCACCAGTATTGTTTAGCTTAGCCATGAATATGTATTTAATTTTACCAGAACAGCAGAAAAACGCTACCAAATTGTTTTTATTGAGCTTCTGATAAACACATTCTAAACACTATCTTCAGCTACTGAAGAGTAAAACAGGATCATAAGAAAATGAAACCAAGGACTGCTCTCTGTTCCCCATTCTTCGTTATCATTTATTTTATTTTAATGTGGTAGTAACACATAGGAGACTTACCCTCTGGACAAAATTTTAGGTGTACAATACATGAATGTTATAGAAACAATGTTGCAAAGGAGACCTGCAGAGCTCATTCATACTGTTTCACTGAAGCCTCACTCNGTGGGATCATGCAGTATGTGCCTTTGTGTGATTGGGTTTTTTTTACTTATTAAGATGACTTCAAAGTTCCGGGGCGCCTGGGTGGCTTAGTCGGTTAAGCGTCCGACTTTTGCTTAGGTCATGATCTCGCGGTTCGTGGGTTCGAGCCCCGCATCGGGCTGTGTGCTGACTGCCCCCTGAGAGCCTGGAGCCTGTTTGAGAGTCTGTCACTCCCTCTCTCTCTGACCCTCCCCTGCTCACCCTCTCTCTCCTAGAAATAAATAAAACATAAAAAAAAAAAAAAATTAAAAAAAAAGATGCCTTCAAAGTTCCCACATTTTGAAGAATTTTCTCCTTTTTAAAGGTTGAATAGGGCTCTGTGGTGCACACAAACCACATCGTGTTTATCCAGTCATCTGTTGACAGATTGTTTCCGTGTTGGCTACTGTAAATATTGCGACAATGAGAGTGCAGATATCTCTCTAAGATCCTAATTTCAGTTCTTTCGGATAAATACGCAAAAGTGGGTTAGCTAATGGCAGTTTTTTTTTTTAATTTTTGAGGAACCTCCATACTGTATAGGAAAAAAACGGTCGACATCACTAAATCATCATGGAAATTCAAAACCACAATACATTATACCTATCAAGAATGATTATTATGGCAAAAAAGCCAAAAAATGACAAAAAGTGTAGGCAAGGATGCAGAGAAATTGGCATACTGCTGAGAGGAATGCAAAATGGCAGACTGCTAAGGAAGTGTGTTACCATTCTCAGCATCAGCATGTGGCTGATACAGGAAAGGACGTAGGAAGGACTATCCAACAGTGCTCCTTAGGCCCTTCAGTTTGTTAGAACACTATCACCTTTTAATTTTTCTTGTCCGAAGCAAGATCCAGTTACAACTCTCAGCTCCTCACTGAATCCATCGGAGACGTACGGCTTTAGAACATGAGCACACAACTCCAGTGGACCCACCGCCTGCGAGAGCTCAAGGAATGACCAAATTCAGTAGGGTCCACTGGGTATTGCTAGCAAGGACCAGAAGAGACCAAGTGCAAGTCCTAGGTTATTCTCTGGTGAGGGTCTGATTCACTGTCATTACTTTACATTAAAATTCTGTGGAACAAATCTTTGAGATATTATAAGACATTATTCCTATTCTTAAAGGACAACTGAGTAAAGGTATGTTTTGAGTAAGACAGGTTGGATTGTGTGGATAAAATAAGAGCCCTGCACGAATGAATAAAATATGAAAATATAAAACATGGAGTGTTGAGGGAATAGTGTGATATGTTTACTGTTACACTGACTGCCTAAGGATGGCAACAGTTTCTGGATTATCTATGAGACAGAGTAAGTATGCAACATATCTACTGGTGAAAAAAGGTCATGAAAAAACGTGAGAAAGGCTAAGCTTCAATAAAAATGTTTTTTAAAAAGTAATCACAAAACCTAAGGAAAAGCAATTTGCTCTCTGTAAACATTGATGCTAGGCATCATGACTGAAATGTAACATTGTATTTCAACTACAAACCACTGATAGAAAGATAGGAGAATCCTGGTGTTCTCAGGACTTGTAAAACAGTTCAGAGATGAAGAGGAAGAGAAAGGATCATCTGGTAGAAGTTATAAGGAGACCACTTTCTTCAAGGCAAGAAGAACTTGGACTGCTCAGATTTGCCCAAAGCTAGAATGTGCATCTCAGGAATACTGACATTTTAATATCCTAAATCCACAGATAGTAAATGCGTGTGTGTTTTATAACATGTAGATACTATAGATGTAATATATAAATCTATACTATAAAATACACATATTTTAAAAAAGAAAGACGTTAAGACATGGATTGGGGGCTGTATTAAACGCACAACTCCAAATTGTTCTTTACTGTCATCCTGGCATTCCAACGTCATCCGAGATGCGTAAAAGTGCATACATTTCCAAACCCATTTGATACTCATGGAATATCTTGAGGTAATCTATGACTCAGCATTTTTTTTTAACTTTGAAAGTGATTCTGATGTATCTTGTCTATGGAGCTGCTGACCTAGATGGCCTTTAATATCCTTCCAAATCTGGCATTTAATTTATTCAGTTTCTATCAGTCCTTGGAGGCAGCAGGGAATGGCCCTCATGTCTTTCTTTCCATTCAAGGCCTCCCCCATCACCACCAATAAATGTTTCATGAATAAAAGAACAAATGAATGACTAAATAAAAGCTAAGACATCTCATGTGCACCCCCTTAGCACTCTGTACAGTGCTAATAATTGCTTAAAAATGGGGATAGAAGTTAATTAAATAAATATTAAAGATAAAAGAGACTGTAGTAGCAAGAGAGAGAAAAAATATGGGTAAAACAAACTCAATTATAGTACTTTGGGCAGGGAAGGCGATTAGGGAGAAATTATTTAAGCTAAGACAATAAGTTTGAGAAACTAGAACATGCTGAAAAATTATGCATTCTATGAAGGTTGAAACCATAGAAAAAGAAAGCAATACAAGCATTCTGAGAGGCTGAGGAGTAGAGACAGAGAAGATGGCTGTCATGGAAGCTGATGTGATCATCATCCAGAAACTACAGGCTAAGGGAAAAAAAAATTATATATATGTGTATCTCCTTAGCTTCAGGAAGTAGCTTAGTTACAAGGGCTGTGAATGTATTAAGCATCTCACTGTTCACCTTCAGGGTACGATACATGACGACTGTTATTTTTTTCCTGTTACTTTTTCCCCTAGACTTCCATGTTCTGATATAAAATGATTTCATTGCTTGAAAAAGAATGAAATCTGGCCATGTGTAGCAACATGGATGGAACTTGAGGGTGTTATGCTGAGCGAAATAAGTCAGGCAGAGAAGGACAGATACCATATGTTTGCACGTATAGGAGAATTGGGAGGAACTTAACAGAGGACGATGCAGGAGAAGAAGGGGGGAAATCGTGGGGGAGAGGGAGGGAGGCAAACCATGACAGACTCTGGAATGCCAAGAACAAACTGAGGACTGATGGGTATGGGGGGGGAGTGGAAGGGGGGGATGGGCACGGAGGAGGGCACTCGTGGGGATGAGCATTGGGTGTTATATGGAAACCAACTTGACAATAAACTATTTAAGAAAAAAATTATTTCACTGCTTTGGTTTTGACATACACAAATATTTCAATGATTAAATGATTAAATTAAGTCCATGGACCCTAAGGTCTCTTGGAAAAGGGGAGATTTTCTTTGTTTTGTTTCTGGATCAAATTCATTAACACACATGTGTGATGCACATATACACACATAAGCACTTTGTTTTGGGGAAGCACTGGTAGAATCTGTCAAAAAAAAGTTTTCCTGAAAGTATTCGCTAACTACTGTTCCCCAACTTAATCAAAATTCATAGTAAGCAGGACTTCTGTATGAAATATCTGGGGTGCTTCATTGAAAAATGGTATCTTATCCTAAGAAATGATCTGGGAAATAAATAAAGTAGAAAACAATATATACACAGTTGAGGAGATTAAAAACTGGACTACGAAATATCAAGGAGCCTTGTGGCTTCTCCACGCGTACAAAAGATTGATTCCATCACTATCCTGACTCCAGTTGCAGCCTCATTACGTACTGACCAAAAAACATGGCGTGTATTCGACTGTAGTTCAGTAATTCGGGGCTGCACTAAATCCTTCTGTGATTAAGGCATTACATAATTAGTTTTCTTATCATAAACTAATTAGCAGATTGCCTGATGCAGGGACATTCACTAGTAAGCGAGCCCTGCCATTTGCAGACATCGCTCAAGTATTCTTTGTTTCAGCGAGACCTGGCGGCCCCCGCACCTGGTAATACATACAATGGGAAGACGTGGCGTCTGTAGTATTGAGCGAATTTCCCTGCATATTTGTCAAGACAATTTTCTGAGACATATATTTGTTTTCTCCTTGAATCTGTGACCCCATTCTTCCATTTTATGCCTTTTCCTTCCCCTCTTTAAGTAGGCTGCCACCCCATACTTTCCATGTTCATATGAGGTTTGTGTCTGAGCTTCCTGGCTTTTGTTTTCAAGTGTCTAAAGCTATTGAAAAGAACAGGGTTTGAGGAGACATGGTTTCTCTCTAGACTAAAGGAGACGCCTGTGTGTTAAGTCTAGAACTGTGTGTGCGCGCGCCATGTGCTTGTGGGTAAGGGGAGTCCTTCCAGAAGAGGGATTTGGCAGTGTCCCCGAAGACGTTACAGAACCTCAGGACGAACGGCCACATGTCATGCTGAGAAGGACTGAAAAAACCCAGTGCTTCCAACCACTCTGGTGAGCCCCCCCAAGCAAAGGAGGCACCGAAGCTAAGGATAACCGGTCTTGTCAACGGAAAGAATGGAATTCTCACAGGACACAGGTGACCAGTGACCAGTTAGCTCTCCAAGATGTTTAACGTACCAGAAGTTTGAGTGACAACCACAAGCATGATTGAAGTTAAATTTTCCACTAGCGTGAGGAAATTAAGAGATGAGGGTATGAACCAAGATTGATATACAATTTGTAGAAGTCACTAGTAGAACATTTCTGTACACTGGCCAGAATAAGAATAATGATCTGGATTTGTATGCACCCTGTGTGTGTTCCTATAGGTAAGTGAAACTCACTGAAATCAGAAGAAGTCATATATGACTCATTTATGAACATGGAATTCTCATAAATACAGAAATATCTGATCTTTGAAGAACAACCCCTACAGAAATACTTACCAATTGCTTGAGTGGGCATCCTGGAGCTTTAAAAGAAAGAAGAAAATCTAAGTATGGTTGGACTTTGCTAGATCCATATCCAACCTCCAATGCAATTACTTCCAGACGGTTCTTTTTTTTTTTTTTTTTTTTTTTTAATTCTCAGTGACAGAGACACACTGGCACCATCTTGTGATGAAACCAGAGAATAAAACTAAGGGTCAAAATAATAGAACATCTCACAACATGAAAGAGAAAGAGAAAGGAACTCAATGGAATTGGCCATGCATTTCTAGGTATATAAAATCCTAACGTCTGATTAATACGAGTAGCACTGGAATGCATTTCAATAACACAATAATGACCATTCATGCTCTGTTGAAATTAGTAAATTATTACATGGGTATATTATCATAATACTTTTATTTTTACTTTCCACATTTCATCTCAACACTTAACCTAATACAGACATTGTTTGACTAAGAGTCACGTCTAGTTTGTAAATTATCTTCCCAGGTCTCTACTTCCTTATCTTTAAAATGAGAGATGTGTTAGAGTCATTGATCTATTAACCTTCTTTTAGATTTAAAAAATCCATAGCTTAGTGATGGTGATAGGAGAGTAATGATTCAACTTACAGAACCAAAAAATCGTAGTTCATTATTCCATGTATTCATCAAGTATTTATTTGTTGTTTCTGGCTTACTAGCTACTGTAGTAAGTCTTGAAATTACAAACACAAGTAAGACAAAGATCTTGCCTTCAAAGAGGCTAAAGGACTATAGAAAATACATTCATGTAAATAATTATACAAAGTATAGTTTTCTGCATCTAGAATACAGTCAAGAAGGAAACTCTTTTGACACAATCTTCCTTTTCCTGCAAAAAACAGACTTCTGTTTTCATATACTGAGTCAAAATTTTAACACTAGCCACCAAAATATTTCAACTCACAGGTATTATTTAATGAACAAATGAGAGAGGGTCGGTAGAAGCACAGTACTGGAAAGAAAACTGAATACTGTCTTCCCACATCTTAACGATGAAGGATTCTCTATAACAGCAATTTCTTTTTCATCTTCAACCATCAACCTCTATTGCTAACTCTACCTAAGACAGTGATTTAAACAAGACTTCAGTGGAAGTGGGAAAAGAGATAATAACGTAAAATGTCACTTTTCCTAGTACACTCTCTTTTAGCAAACTGGTAAATAATGGTTTATTGCAAGTTGATGTAGTCCTTCTAAAATTAGATTTGTAGTGTTTTGTTTTGTTTTTTTTTTCTGATATAATCTTCAAGTTAGGGTTGAAGGTTTAGGATGCATGGGGTAAGAAAAAAGCTCTACTATATTTATGAACTTTATGTTCTCTGGATTGAAAACTGTCAGATTTTAGTTTCCGTAGAAATACTTTACTACTCCTCTCTTTTAATCCAAGCAATTGTGCTACCTTACCGGGAGCACTGCACTGGTATGCCAGCTGCCTTCTTTACACCCCTCCTTGCTCCTGTCCAACGTGCTTGCTTTCCATGGCTTGCTCTAGCCTCTCTCCAGCCTTGTCTGGTCCACGATCGCCCACTTCCTCCTCACTGGCCAAGACACCTTTTAGTCAAAGTGCACGTGTCCCATGCTTCTTAGCACAGCAGGACATCTGCTCTTATTCTTCCCTCTGTCTGCATGGGATACTCTGCCCTCTCTTCCCCATCTTGCAAAATATTCATCATTCAGGAGTTTTTCTCTATGATGAGATCTAATCCCCGTGAACCATCATGGCACACGTTTCCTTCTCCTACCACAGGTGGACCTGTTTTTTTCATTCATTTGTGTGATTCCTTGAGCAACAAGTGATTTCACAACTAGGTTATAATCTCCAAAAGGGCACAGCCATCACTTTTTCATTCACTGTACTGGTTTTATCTCTCACAATGGTTGGAATAGAGTTGGAGCTCAGTACATTCTTGATGGATGAATGAATGGCTAAGATTGAAAGAATTACAAAGGGAGGGACCACGACTTGGATTTGGGTGGTAAGAAAGGTAAATAAATGAGATGAGAAAGAAAACAACATTTGCTTAGTATGTGATAGGCACTGTGCTGAAAACTGCTCTTTTTTTTGCTCTAACTTCTACAAAGTTTTGGTATTATGAAATTCTATTTTTGTTTGTATGAGGAGGATCAACATCTTGATCTCTACAGAAGTCTTAATTTAAGTCATTATTTTTGAAAATAGAATATGGCCCATTCCCTCAGCTATCAAACCTTCTCCAATAAAAACTAAACAATGTTACTATATTTACTTTAGAGATGGAATTTTTCCCTGTTGATATTCAGTCTTAAAGAATGAAATAATATCATGTAAGAATTGTAGAAATTCTATAGATCCAGAACATTTTAAAACAGACAAAAATGGCATTCCTTGACATAATTCTGTTAGGATTGTAATAAGACACTATCTCCATCCTTTATGTGACTCTGAGATCATTAATTTGGATGGATCCCTGTTCTTATTGAAGACCTCTTCCTTTTTCTGTTTGAGTGGAAGAATGGATTTTCAAGTATATATTACAGTTCATCCCATTAATAATGTATATTGTAAAGAATAATCTTGTGCTGTCAGGTGTACAGAACAGGTGACCCAATTTCTATAATTCTATGAACCTGCTTTGACAGTATGAATCCTGGAATGACCAATACTCTCAAAAGCTGAAGGACTGTGAATCAGGAATTTGATGTCTGGCTGGCAGTATCAGTCAGCATAAACTGCCAGAATGAGGAGGGATCATTTAAACTCCCTAGCAAGACTGAGGTAAACCTGGCAGAGTTACTGGATGGTGCATTTGCTAATTAAACTCCAGTCTCTTAAATGGAAAGGGGAATAGAGCCAAAGAGAAGAGGAAAATGAATAATACATTATATATATGTATTAAAAAAGACAACTATATAGATGTGGGCTGAAGTGTTATTTAGGACACCAAAAGTATATATATTCTACTTCACTAAGAAGAGACCAATGAGAATCATGTTACTTTTTAAATAAAAATATATAAAACTGAAAGAGTCCAATGTTTTCCTGATTTCACAAAATTAATGTGTGAAGAAAAGAACAAAAGGGAAAAACGTGTGAATGTGGAGAACTGAAAAAAGCATAGGCACATATCTTGGTGTTTGTGAATCCGTGTTTCTTCATCCATTGATTCAGAACAGTAACTGCTACATCACAGGCTGTTGAATGAGACGGTCTACACACCATCCTAAATAGAGCCCGCCACAGAGGGAAGAGAGCCCTCAACAGTGCTTGCTTACTGTTCCTTTGTCTCTTACCAGCTCACACACTCGTAGAGCTTCAAGAAGTGAATGCTCCTGCACAGACTTGCACTACAGTTCTGAAAACTGGCCAAAACATGAGTGGAACATAGGGTCCACCCATGAAAATGACAACAAGAAGTAGCCTAAGCTCTCACTATTTAAAAGTCTAGCAAAACATTTGTTTTAGGACTAATCATTGGGAATAGCTCCAAAAAAGAAGAAAACAGATGAACTTGAAAACAGAGGCAGAAATGAGATCTGTATTGAGATGCGTGGCTATGTGAAAACATATCTATGTCAAAACAGAAGAGTCCGTGGTTGGGAAGAAAAAGGTTAGTGAGTTACAGGCGTCTACTTTGGCTTTGCCTTCACCCTGTAAAGGCATTTGGCTGGGATACATGGGAATATCCAATGAATAAATTGGATGTATTCCCCAGTCATTTATCTTCAGCCTGTGGTCCATCACACTGGTGTGGTGAGGCTGACAGTGTTTCCTGCTCAGACTGCAATCCATCAGCCTCACAGAAAAGAGCATGCCTGCCAGCAATAGTGCGTGCAAAGCCAGATGAAGAGGAGGTCAATAAGCTCACCATCACGGGAGCACCCTGCAATGTCACTGGTGAGGCTCTGCACACTCTGAAGAAGCTTGGACACTTCTTTTCAGTTTGTCATTTTAAGAATGAAGGCTGACCATCTGCAGCCTACATTCTTACAGGGTGATTAGGATCCCTCTAAAATTAGAACCAAAAAAACACCCAAAGCCCTTGGACAAATTTCATTTGTGGATATATTTTATGCCTTTTTTTTTTTTCTCTTTCAACCTCCAACTACCCTGGTCCTTAATTTTCTCCAATAGGAAGGATCTTCTAGGAAAAAAGTCTCCTTACTGGTCGAACTGTGTAAGAGAACAGCAAGCTTCCACTCTGGGCCACGATGGAGTAAAGGGGCCGGACTCATCCTCCTATCGAGAAAAACTAGAAAACTGAGCAAAATGTCAGAATTGATGGTTTCACACACTGAGTAACCAGCAGCACGGGACCGTGAGCACTGAGAACACAGGAGTGGACTGGATGTGCCCGGCAATATTCCAGCTTACTGCCCCGAGTGCCAAGGAGCAGGGAATCTCAGCAGAGCTCGGTGTTCTCACTGGCTGGAGAAAAACGCTCTGAAGTCAAAGGAAGATAGAACTCTGGAGATCTGCAGATGGTTACCCTGTGCCTTCAGCTGAGGAGACATGTGAGGAAGCAGCCAGAGCCACAAAAAGAACCACCAAAAAAACAAACAAAAATAGGTGGTCTCAGGAGCTGACTTGGAGCAATGGTGTCTTTGGATGAATCACTGTGGAAATCCCAGTCAGCACAACAGGCTACCCTTGAAGGCATCACACCTCCCTCAGACCATACTCCTAAGAGCCGGCTAGGACATATTTTACTAACTCTTGGATTACGGTCAATGACCTAGTCATCTGGACCACCGCTTGGAAGACTACAGGCTGGCATATCAAAGATTCCCATCTTTGGGGCTATGAAATGAAGAAACAAATCTCTGCTGTCAAGTGGAATCTGGTGGATTCCCACAGGAAGGACTCATGCTCTGAAGCAGAAAACAGACTACTGAGCCAGCCAGCACCACCCAGTCACTGCCACCTCTGCCTAGACCCATCGTCAAACAGACTTGTTAATACATTCGCCATCGTAAAGGGGCCCACAGCCAAACACTATATGATTCTAATGCAAAAGCTACCACTACGTGCCACACTTGTGACTTCTGCCCACGATGATCCTATTTGTCTCATGGTGACAGAGGCCAATACCAGGGCGATGCACCTGCCTGCTTCTGGTAAACTGCCCGTGTGCGATCTGTGGCCCTGTCTCAGGGCCACTGTTGCTTCCTCCCTGCTTCCAGTCTGACCAGTTGACTCTTGTATCATATTTACCCTTGAAACTATGCCATGTTTTCAGCTTTTCAGATCATCTGCCTTCTGACATTGCTGTGCACTTTGTCCCCAAGACCATTTCACAGTATATCAGTTATACAGCATTTAGTGAATGCCGCACACCCCTCATTGAACTCAGGTTGCTGGTGTTGACACAAAATGGAATGGACTTCAAAAACTCAACTGAAAACATTTCTGAGTCAACCACTCTCAACAACTGTTCTACACACCCAACGACACACCTGGCAGCATGGCCACTGAAAACGGCTGTCCTCAACTTAGGTTTAGTTCCTTTTGGTCATTTCCTGGTTAATGAAGAGGGTGAGGGCTTACATACACCTAATGTGGACACTGGAAATTGTGTGACGGCCAGTCCTAAATACAGTGCTTCCTTCTTCCCCTTGACTGATGAAGCCCAAGTGATTTTGCCCCTGAGTAGCCCTATTAATAAAAGGGGCCTTAAGGATTTCAGACATAATTCTGATCCAGTCACCTGTATTTTCTTTTTAGATCGATATGGCCCTAGATATTACAAACAATTACCACTTGGATGAGTATGCTGCTCAGTGAGTTCATCTATGGTGGCCGCACAGGCAAAGTTTGGAGTAAAAGTCCAGGTTCCCCACTACTTCTCACTCACCTAATGAGTAGGCTCCTCACTTCTGCTGGACAGGGCTGGGAGTCCCAGTTCCCCAGCGGCCCTTAGCTTATACATCCCTGCGTGAAGGGGTCAGAGGGCCTCGTGACTGCTCCCCACCTGGTTTCACCGACACTCAGACAGGTAGTCTCTTTAGCACTTGGTGGTGATCAAAGTCCTCACCCTCCACTAAATGCCCCCTGTAACCACCCTAGCAGGCACAAGTAGCAGCATCTCATTAGTGCTCAGTGGGGACGAAATTCTAAGCTTCTTATGTTATCTCCCTTGGACCATGGGCTGGTGTCATTACCAACCTTCTAGGATGGAAGTTCTGGCTCCCCAACCAAATTTCACAGCTGATGGGGCTACTCATTACAGCCTGATGAAGGTGAAAGTCTATGCTTAGTCTTTACTGTAATGCTTGGGGCTGAAGCCACAGATGTTTTCTGTGGTGTCTGGCTGGAGTAGGGTGGCCAATATCTAGACATCTGTCTTGCTAGGCTGCCCCTCTTCCAGTACTTAGCTGGATAAATAGGAAAGTTCACATTTGCTCCATTTTCCCACTTGTGTCTGCTTTGTGTCCATAAAAGTTGATTTTTAAAAGAAAAGTTTAGGGGCACCTGGGTGGCTCAATTAGTTAAGCTTCCAATGCTTGATTTTGGCTCAGGTCATGATCTCATGGTCATGGGATCAAGCCCTGTGTTGAGCTTCATGCTGTCAGTGGATTCTGACTCTCTGTCTCTCTCCCTTTCCCTGAAATTTTGCCCCCCACCCCGTTTCTCAAAATAAATAAACATTTAAATTTAAAAAAATAAAAATTTACTTCCACCTAAAGACAGTTCATCAACAACACTAAAACATAAGAATTTTCTTCAGGAGTCCATTCTAATGTACTACATTAGACCAATAAATGCTGTTGGCCATTGTGTAGGTGAGCGTGGATAGATTTGACTCTCTTATTCAGAATTAGTGCTATATCTTGGAGGCATCATAGGCTCCTCAGACATATTCAGCAGGAGCATTTAGCCCAGAAGAGATTCAAAAGTAGAGGTACATAGAAAAAGAATGGCTGTTCACAAGAGGAAAGCTCATCTCACTTGCATTTTCTGGTGTTTATCTCAGAAGAGAAGGAAGGTCTAGCTTATTTTAGAGGAATATGTGGGTATTCACTAAACTCAAGGACCCAATTGCATGTACTTGATCCCACAGAACAATGGAAATAGAACCTTTGTAGACATTAACACAACTCTGGATTCCTCAAATTTTTATCATCCCTTAACAGAGTTTTCAATTCATGTACATCTCATGTTACCACACATAAATAAGACCTTTCGTTTTTTGTTTCTTCTCAGCTTTTTAAGTCTCCTCTCCTTATATTTTCTCACCAGTGCCTTATTAAGCTCATCATTCTGCACTATTCTCACTGCCCTAAACCTTCTGGGACGAGCCAGTTGTCACCTCCTCTCTCAGACACGCCCTCTCTTTGTCCCACCCAACCCCGATTTCCCTCTCCCACATCTCTCAGACTCCATTAGGTCTTCCTTGGATTATCCTAATTCACGGGTGCCACTTATTCCCTGCTGAGACTCTGACTAAAAGCCTTGTTATCTCAACACTCCTACTTGAAATGTCTGTGAATGTGACTACTGACAATTCTTTTGAAAGCCCCCCCCCCCNTTACCAAATGACAGTGCTAGAGTTGACCCTTTAAAGGATCTAAGGAGGAATATTTCCTATGAATGGAATCATATATTATGTGGTATTTTGAATCTGGCTTCTTTCCACACGTTTTCAAGGCTCATGCATTTGTCACATGCATCAGTACTTCAGTCCTCATTATGACTGAATAATATTCCACTGTATGGATATACTATATTTGGATTATACTTTCATTGGTTTATGTTCATTTAGGTTGCTTCCACTCTTTTGACCACTATAAATAATGCTTCTATAAATATTTGTGCACAAGTTGTTGTGTGGACACAAATTTTCATTTCTCTTGGGTATATAGTTCTGAGTCTAACTGCTGAATAATATTATGTTTTATTTATTTCCCGGAGGAACTACTATTTTCCAAAGCATCTGACACATCCCTATCAACCACCTAAGAGTTCTCTAATTTCTCAACATCTTAATTAATTTCTTATTCCCCTCATTTTTTATGGTTTTTAAAAAAATGTTTATTTACTTATTTTTGGGAGAGACAGACAGACAGACAGACAGATAGAGCATGGATTGGGGAAGGGCAGAGAGAGGAAGACACAGAATCTGAAGCATGCTCCAGGCTCTGAGCTAGTTGTCAGCAGAGCCCGAAGCGGGACTCGAACCCATGAACTGTGAGATCATGACCTGAGCCAAAGTCAGATGCTTAACTGACTGAGCCAGCCAGGTGCCCCTTCCTCACTTTTAAAAAAAGTATAGCTATTCAAGGGAGAATAAAGTAGCATTCCATTTTTTTTTTTTTTTTTTTTTTTATTGATAGCTGTACCCTTAACTCAGCTCTGGTAATACCCTGTGGGCAGCACTAGGATCTTCACACATTCAGAACACTGAAATGTTCACATGTTCCACAGCCTAAGGCCAAAGGTGCACAATTTTCTCTAGTGACGGTAGCGACACTATTGTCATAACTAGAGGCCACAACAACTGCACATCCTGTTTCTGTTTCTTTGTCCAAGTTTATTACACTTTCCGGGAGCGAAGAGCCCTCCTCCACCGATCACATGCTCTCACTGGACTCTCCACTCCACTTACGGATTGCTCCGCTATCAAATCAATCATGATGCTTTAATGTGCCTCTTTCTGACAACCTACAAATCAAATTTTCCTATAGCCTTCACCAGCATAAACTTGGCCCAGTGTGCATTGCTCTTCCCAATCCGCAAAGGCAATAGCCCAAAACATGTGTCCCCCACCCCCACCCCGGCCAGAGGAGATGCAACACTGCTTCTCCTATCCTGCCCAGCATCTGTCAGAAGGTAACAGACATGCCACCTTGATCTGCTGACTCTTGACCCAATACACCATCCTGCAAGGCACCGACATTTGTGCAAGCCACTCTCACTGTGTGATTTGCTTTTCCATAAGGACTAATGACAATGAGCATATTTCATGTGATTCCTGACCATTTGGAGAAATGTATATTCAACTCATTTCCCCATGTTTTCTGTGCATCTTATAGTATTGAGTTGTAATAGTTCATATACTCAGAAACCCTAGATTATTAATAGATGCATAATTTGCAATTGTTTTCTCCCACTCTTTGAGTTGCCTTTTCACATTACATCACAATTATTTTAAGGACAAAGTTTTTAATTTTAATGAAGCCCAAAGCACCTAATTTTTCTTATGTTCCTGATGCTTGTAATGTCACGTCTATGATACCAGTATCCAATCCAACGTCACGAGGTTTACGCTTGTTTTCTTCTAAAAGTTTTCTAGACTCAGCTCTATATTTAGATCTTCAATCCATTTTTCGTCAATGGCTGTGTATGATGTGATGAAAAGGTCAAACTTTATACCTTGCATGTGGATATCCAGTGGTTCCACCACCATTTTTTTGAAAAAACCAAAACCAAAACCAAAACCAAAACCAAAACAAAACAACAACAACAACAAAAACTATTCTTTCTCCACTGAATCACCATGGCAACTTTGTTAAAAATCTATTGACCATAAATACAAAGTTTATTTCTGGACTCTAAATTCTATTACTCCGAACTATATGTCTATTCCTAAGTCAGTACCACAGTCTTGATTACTATATCTTAAGTTCTGAAATCACACACTGTGAGTTATCTATCTTCTTCTTTTTTCAACATCATATGTGCCTCTGAATCCAGTGGATTTCCATATATAATTTAAGGTAAATTTGCCAATTTCTGTAAAAACATCAACTGGTATTTTAACAAAAATTGTATCAAATCTGTACATTTTGAGGAGTACTGCTATCTTCTCAGTATTAAGTCTTCCCATGAAAGTAATACATCATTCCACTTACGTAAGTCTATTCATTCATTATTTTCAATGATATTTTTATGGTTTTCAATATAGAAGTTGTACAATTCTTCTGTTAAATTTAATCATAAATATTTTATACTTGTGCTATTTTAAATGGACTTGTTTAAAGGATGTCTAAACTTGTGTAAACTTTAAAGGATGCTGAGGGCACCTGGGTGGCTCAGTTGGTTAACCGTCTGACTTCAGCTCAGGTCATGATCTCACAGTTCATGGGTTTGAGCCCCGCATCGGGTTCTGCGCTGACAGCTAGCTTGGAGCCTGGAGCCTGTTTCGGATTCTGTGTCTCTCTCTGACCCTCTCTGCTCATGTTCGCGCGCTCTCTCTCTCTCTCTCTCTCAGAAATAAATAAAACATTAAAAATTTTTAAAAAATAAATGGACTTGTTTTTAAATTTCATTTCACATCATTCATTTCAAGTATATATAGAATACAATTTTTTTTGGTATAGTGATTTTGAATCCTACAACTTGCTGAACCCATTTATTCGGTTTAACAGGTGTGTGTGTGTGTGTGTGCGTGCGTGTGCATGTGTGTGTGTATACAGTTCTTACAATTTTCTACACACTAAATTATGTAATCTACCAACAGAGAATTTTACCTACTTTCTTCCCAATCTAGATTCCTTTTTTCTAGACAGAACCTCCAGTGTTGTGTTAAACAGAAGTGGTATGAGTCAATATCCTTCTCTTGCTCATGATCTTAGAGGGGAAACATTTAGGTCTGAACCATTAAATATGATGTTAGATGACGGTTTTACTGAACAACTTTTATTGAATTGACAAAGTTCCCTTATATTTTTGGTACATGTTTTTATTATGAAAGGATGTTGGGACTTTTCAAATGTTTCACATGAATGTATTGAAAGTTTATTATATGTGTTTTGTCCTTTATTCTACTAATAGGATATAGCATATTGGTTGATTTTCATATGTTGAATATATCTTGCCTTCTGGAACAAATCTCACATGGTTATGGTGTATAATTCTATTTATATGTGGCTGCATTGGGTTAGCTAGTATTCTGCAGAAGATTTTTGTGTCTGTGTTCATAAGAGATAGTGTTAATTTCCTTACTTGTGATATCTTTGGATGCCTTTATAACAGACTAATTCTGAACTAATAGAATGAGTTGGGATGTGTTACTCTTTTCTGTTCTTTGGAAGAGTTTGTGAAGTTGGTATTAGTTCCTCTTTAAAGTTTTGATAGAAATCATCATTGATACTGTTTGGGCCTTTTCTTTGGGTGAAATTTTGTTTTGTTTTCAATTATTAATTTAATCTACTTGGTTCAGTTTATTCCACTCTTCTAGTCTCAGCCTTTTAATTTGAATATTTAATCCACTTATATTTAATGTAATTACTGACAAAGTAGAATTCATGTCTGCTGTTTTGTGATTTGTTTTCTATGTGTGTTATTTGTGTTTCTTTTGTTGTTGGTGGTGTATCTCTCTATCTCTGTTTCAACTTTATTTTATATTAAGTAGATATTTTCTATTTTACCATTACATCTCCTTATCCTTTTAATTTTTTAATTTTAATTTTTTAATGTTTACTTATTTTTGAGAGGCAGGCAGACAGAGCATAAGCAAGGGAGGAGAGGAGAGAAAGGGAGACACAGAATCTGAAACAGGCCCCAGGCTCTGTGCTGTCACCACAGAGCCTGATGCAGGGCTTGAACTCTTGAACCAGGAGATCATGAGCTGAGCTGAAGTGGAACACTTAACCGACTGTGCCACCCAGGCTCCCCCTCCTTGTCCTTTTTCTTTTCTTTTTTTCTTCCTTCCTTCCTTTCTTCCTTCCTTCTTTGCTCTTCTTTTTTTTTTTTTTAATTAGCTCCTTAGCTGTCAGGATATATATATTTTTTAATTGAAATGTAACTGATACACAATGCCACATTGGTTGTGGGTGTACAACATAGTGATTTGGCAACTCTGTATGTTATGCTGTGCTCACCAAAAGTATAGCTTTCACCCGCCACCATACAATGCTATTGTAATATTTTCTATTCCTGCTTTCAATACTTCAAACGTTAGTCTATAATGTCTTTGTGTGGATATATTTGAATTCATTCTGCTTGAAGTTCGCTGAGCATCATGAATTTGTAGTTTAATGTTTTTTCCCCCCATCAGATTTAGAAAGTTTGACCATGGTTTCTTCAAATATTTTTTCTGCTTATTTCTCTTTTCTATTTTGGGAATTCTATTATGAGTATATTGATAATGTCCCTCATTTCCCTGAGGCTTGGTTTAGTTTTCTTCATACTTTTCTCTTCATGGTCCTCAGACTAGGTAATCTCAACTGACCTATTTTAAGGTTTGTTAATTTTATTTTTATGCCACCTACTATTGTTGAGCCTCACTACCAAATGTATTATTTAAGCTATTGTACTTTTATACTGTAGAATTTCAATTTGGTCCTTCTTCATAATTCCTATCACTTTATTGATATTATTTTTTGGTGAAATATTATTTTCATGCTCTTGGGTTTTTTTTACACATAGTTTCTTTTAATTCTTTGGATGTATTTATAACAGCTGATTTTAAGTGTATGCCCAGTAAACCCAATGTCAGGACTTCCTCCAGTGGACTTTCTATAGACTGCTTTTCCTTCTCTTTCTATATAGGTTTTGTTTTATTTCAATTTAATTTAATTTAATTTTTTTTGCTTCTAATTTTTTGTTGAAAAATTATATACAATTTTATTTAAATTGGACATTTCATACAATACAATTTAAAATCTCAAAATCAGTCTTGTCTCTCCAAGTTGAGAGGTTTTTTCCCCCTCTGGTTGCTGTTTTTCCTTTGTTTTGGTGATTTGTTGAACTCATTCTACAAAATCTATCTTCTTTTTCATTTGTGGCCATGGAAGATTTTTCGACACGTAGTTTATACTTATATTTATTAAATGGCTAGAGCCATTAATTCTCCAGGTCTTTGCTTGCTGTGTTTATGTTGAGACAGTCACTCAACATTGGGATGGCAGTTGACAACTCTTTCTTCACCTCACTTTCTGCTTGCATAAAGTCTCAGAGTCAACTGAAGATAAGGGCTTAAAACTTTCTCATGCCTTTCCTCAGCAGATGCAAATCCTCTTTTTTTCCAGGAAGTCGTCAAAAGTATTCAACAATCCTGTGGGCATCTCACTTCCTAGATTCTTAAATTATTTGGCTAACTCCTACTGTCAGTCAATTGTCTCTTGTTGTTTGACACAATGTTCCTAAAGAAAACTTCCCCACCCTCCAATGGCTATGGGCAAACTAGGAATCAGGGGATATATAAGCTGTCTTGCAATTGAGGTCTTTCAAGAAATCACCCAAAAATTCAATTCATGACAATTGTCTATGAACATGGCTTTCATTCCTGTTCTTGTATCCTCAGATGGCTACGGCATGCTGGTTATGCTTTTGATAGATTGATTTTCAAGTCTACCATGGAATTGGAAAGGAAAAATGGAGAAGTTAAAATACCACAAAGTCTACAGAGTTTACCAAGATGCAACCATTAAAAAAAAAAAAAGTGCTCCTTGCATCTTGTGGTGGTTGGTTAACTTCCAGAGTTCTGAAACATTTTATTCTGACAATTTTCTGCCAGCACTTTCACTGCTTATCTGGAAGGGAGAAGTTTTTGGAGGTCTGTATGCTATCATTCCAGAAATGCCAGCCTCCATTATAATTTTAAGGAGTATTCTTTTAAGTTTTGTTTCTTCCACAATTAATATAACACCAAATCCTGCTGGTGGGGTTTCAGTGACATTAATAATTTTCTATTTCTGAAATTTCTATTTCATTTTGAGGGTTAGAATAATTGCAAATGTGTTCTTATTCAACAGAATCCAGATCAACAGAAGAGACAGCAATTAATTCAGGACTTTTTTCCCCCTGCAGTTCAGTATCCAAATATCAAAACAGGAAGGAAAAGAGGCCCATTCAATTGTTTCTCCTTACAAACACGAAATTGTGGAGTATATCTCTGCCCGACATGGCTTCTGCCTGAACGACTTCCATCTGTTTGGCACCATGTGGTACTCAAGCATATGCCAACCAATCAGTCATTTTGCTCTACGTGAGGAGAGACAATGAGAAGATTAATACAATTCCTTTAACTCTGATGAGGAACACAATGGCTCAGTGGCCTCACACAGGCATTTGGGAAATTACTGTGCCACAGTAAATTGTAAAACTCATTTCTGGGCTGAGTGGAATATTAAAATATAATTTGGCAGACAAAGTATACTGAGTGATGTTCAGGACAACTCCTCTAGTCTTTATTTTCATGTGCTGGTTGATGAGGCACAGAGGGAAAATCTAAAAGGACCTCCCAAAAAGATGCGCCTTCTGTGTTAAAACACCAAGACAAGTTGAGGTCTAGTGACGGCGTGAGATCAGAGCAATGGGACCATCCATACAAGGAGGCAATGTTGCCACAGGGTTTTATGTCCCTGAGGTCTCTTCAAGTTTTCATGAAGAAAAAAGAAATTCAGGAAAACTCCAAGCTTATCAGAAAGGTGATTTTAACTAGGTTTTTCCCAGCCACCGGTATGAAAATAACTGAATTTGAAATATGGCGGGAACGTCACTCCCAATTCAAGCTTCTCTCAAAATTATCTTCTAATTTTCCTTAATTTCTCAAGAAATAACACACAGTTACAATCACTAAAGCTGGAAATCCTGAGTTATAATGTCCTTATGGCTTTTTTCTTTTTTATACATGCAGTGTATATCCTATAGCAGGTAACTTGGAAAAACAAAAAGAATACACACAAATTTCTACAATTAATTTGCTTATGCACTATTAATACTTGGCAGTACAGCCTTCTTGAAAGTAATATTTTTAAGACTTTATATGTATATTATATGTACAGATGCAAAAATATGAAGAAACAACATATTTATACACATTTATATATGTTGATATATATAATGCCCAAAGCTGTCAATAATTATTTTATCTATTTCTCAATATTCCAGAAAAATTATATATCCAGAGGATGATTTAATACCTCTTAAAGAGATTTCAAAACATCAGATTAAAAGTGTATTTTAAAGACAGAGAAAAAAATTGTTATAATACAAAACTTAAGGGGCACCTGGTTGGCTCAGTCAGTTAAGTGTATGACTTTTGATTTCAGCTCAGGTCATATCTCACAGTTCTGGAATTCAAGCCTTGTGTCAGGCTCTGCATTGATAGCATGGAGCCTATTTGAGTTTCCCTCCCTCCCTCCCTCTCTCTCACCCTCCTGCGCTCAGGTGCTCGCTCTCTCTCTCTCTCTAAAAACAAATAAACATACAAAAAAAGAACCTTAAGACACAGAATGGCAATACATTCCTCAAAAGTAATGCTTGCTATAATTTAATGGAATTTAGCATTTTCGCTGAAAAAAATACAAAAAAGGAAACTTCAACCTAGAACTCTATTTTCTCTAAACTGGTAAACCTCAACTTTTTCACATAGGCAATACCCACAAGAAATTTATATTCCCCCCCCCCCCCACNTGAGATTGAAATAAAGGACAAAGATTATAATTATATTATTAAAAGATGAATTCATTAAAAACAAATGAGCAAAAGAAGAAAAGCAAAACTTATAAAATACCTTTAGAATACATAATGTCATACAAAACCAAAATGAAGCAAATCTTAGATACACTCTTCAACTTCTAAACAATGGTCTTTTAGTAGACATTCAAAGTGAAAAGAAGGAAGGAAGAAAGAAGAAAGAAAAGAGGGAGGGAGGGAGGGAAGAAGGAAGGAAAGAAATCTTGCAAGCATTTTTCAAGTGTCTACTCGGACGACAGATGCTGTGCTCGATCTTGTGAAGACAAAAATGAGTAAGATATAGACCTTCATATGAAATGATCATAAACTAGTAACAATGACTCCTTCCGTATTGTATAGTTTGTGCATAGAATAGAAAAATAATCACGATTAATAACAAGTTCTCCCAATTTCCCATGACCTTATGTCTATATTTTTAAATGTTTATTTATTTTTGAGAGAGTTGGGGAGGGGCAGAGAGAGGAGGAAAGAGAGAATCCAAGCAGGCTCCACGCTGTCAGCACAGAACCTGACATGGTGCTCAAACTGATGAACCATGAGATCATGACCTGAGCTGAAATCTAGAGTTGGACGCTTAACTGATTGAGCCGCCCAGATGCCCCAAAGGTCCCCTGACCTTATTTTTGACTCTCAGTCTTTGCTCTCAGGAGCTGTAGAAATTAAGGTGTTTAGATTTATGTTTCAAACGGATATAACTCTTCTATGGTTATGCAACTGAAAGAGCTCAACAAATATTATAATGAAATACCAAAATTGGTGTCCAGACAAGCGTACATATCTATAGATTCCCATGCCTTTAGGCTGAGGGAACACTTAATGTCAATACCTTGACAGGTACTGTGCTTTTACTTTTTAAATCTCAACTACTGTGTTTCACCTGCACTCAGACCACTTTGAAAAACAATGCTTTGGGGGTATTTTTGAGAAGAAAAGGTATAAACAAGGAATATCCATGACATATATTAAGCATTAGTTCTAAATTAGCTGTTTTGAGCACTTAATTAAAATACCATTTCATTGCATTCTTCAGTAGAACGATTTTCCTACACGGAACAGAATTTCAGGTATCAGGAATAGGAATGTGCAATCACTGAGCTTAATCAAGCCTGAGTATTTCCAGTGCCTCCTGATCTATCAAAGACCAACGTGGCCACACATTGTGCATTCAAGTGCACTGCTAACATGACTCACACTGGCAGCAAGCTCAAGTTCATTAGATAAAATGAAACTTGCTCAGGCTTTGTAATGAAATCTTCCAACATGCATTTAAGAAACAATATTTAGTGTAGATTTTTTAAGGTTGCAACCACTGTTTCTATTATTTTCTCTTAAGATAAACATTTTTTTTTTCAGTTTAATCAAACATACCACAATCACTCTTCAGCTTACTAACACAACTTTTGTGAGTGCAAAGGAAATGCTCCTGACCCAACTATATAGAACATGAGATAGCATTTTCTTCACAGAGAAGGGGACTGCTTTATTTGTATTATCCATAACAACTTAAACTAAACTCCAAGGACACAAATCTGCTTGACCACTGGTTAGAATTGAAAGTATCCTGAGGATACAGGTCAGGAGGCAGAGCAAAGCTTTCTTTATGAGGTGAGTTCTAAATCTTGGTCACCTTAGGTTAGATGCCAGCCTTCTTAGACATTACTAACTATTCCAGCAACTATTGGTATCTGACCAGGTATTCAACAGTCAGAAATGGTGGGGCACAAAGTATTCTTTGGGCATCAGTAAAGTGACTGTCCTCATCACTGATAATATTGTCTAGTCATGTGTGCTAATATGGGACCAAAGTGATACTCTGAAGCACCATCTTGGAACATTTAAGCACTTGTGGTAAAAAACAGCTTGGACCACTCGTATTTGTTCTGACAATAGGTCCGTTGGTCACTGAGGTTCCTTGTCCTTATCTTTTTGACAACATCACTGCAATGTATGCTCTATTCTAGCCAATAGAGTGTAGAATTTTTTTTTTCTTGTTCTTTAACATTGTGCTTCTAAATAATCAAATGGCAAGGCACCTGGGTGGCTCAGTCGGTTAAGCATCTGACTTCGGCTCAGGTCAGGATCACACGGTCCGTGGGTTCGAGCCCCACATTAGGCCTTGTGCTGACAGCTTGGAGCCTGGAGCCTGCTTCAGATTCTGTGTCTCCCTGTCTCTCTCTCTCTCTCTCTCTCAAAATACAATAAAGACATTAAAATATTTTTAAAAATAATCAAATGGCAATCACCTTAAATTTGACTTATGCTAAAATTTACTACTTACTATGTAATACTGAAGATTTTTTTTACAGGTTGTCTATTAGACTCTATTCATTGGTTTCTGGTCAGAGGCAAGTAACTACGAATGACAACAGGAACATCTATTCAAATTACTTACAGAAAGATTTTTACTTACTTCCAGGCATTTTGCAAACCACAGCACTAAAACCTGAAATGGCATTGCCTTCCAGAATATGGAGCAGAAGTTGTCCCCATAAACATGGTGGGGAGAGGGGCTCTAGAAATATTAGAGTTTGAAGAGCTATGGGATTCCCTCAGTCTTCACTGGCAGTTTTCTAGAAGCATCTCTGCAGTATCAGGCATGTTTAAGATAAACTTTTCAACACTCCAGAGAAAGTATTTCTTGCCCAGTCCTTAAAGAGAGAAAGTAACTTGTCCGTACTTTAGGGCTGCTTCTCTACTCAAGATTCTGAGTTTGAGAATGCCATTTGAGATGGATATTGCTAAATGATAGCTCAAAATGACACTAAGTCTAGGATTCTTACATATCTATTGTGATGGTGATGCCTGAGATTACTGGTTAATAAATGCATATTAAAAAAAAACTATAAAGGACTCTCAAATTTCTCATACTTTGGCCACTTTTTGGAATAAAGGTTATTACCATTATGTCCTAAATAACAAGACAGATCAAATGCAAGACAAATTAGGACTCACTGAAATTAAAACTACCAAAATAATTTATCACATATTATTCTAGTTTTATATATGAGGATATACCAGCTGTAGGAAATAAATCTGATGGCTTAAACATATTTTACCCAAATTTTGAGTTTCTTTTTTTGTATTTGTATTGGACTTTAGCATTATTCATTCCAGGTACCAAGAAGAATGTTTTAGAATTATTCACTGAATTAGACTTCTGTACTAATATGTTTGCGTATTTCTCTAACACAAAAACGGTCCTGGCTGCAAACATAAGCTCTGAAGACTGTTTTCACTGAGTTCAGGACTGTTTTAAAATATATTTATAACTCAAAGTATTATTTTGAAAAAGGTTTTAAAAATCTTATACAAAAACATGTTAAGGTGCTGAAAATCTTCGTTTTGGAAAAAGAGGATTATAGGGGGTCAATATAATTTTAAAAAAGATTTTGGGAAATTTTAGAAAAAAATAAGAATAGGGGCAACTGGGTGGCTGAGCGTGAAGTGTCTGACTCTTGATTTTGGCTCAGGTCATGATCCCAGACCCATGGGATCCAGGCCCATGTTGGGTCCCATGCTTAGCCTGCTTGGGATTCTCTCTCTCTGCCTCACCCCTGTTTACTCTTCTCTCTCTCTCTCTGCCCCTCCCCAGCTCACACTCTTGTGTGCACTCACTCTCTCTCTCTCAAAACAAACATTAAAAAAAAGAATAAAAATAAAAACTGTGTTACTAGAATCACCTGACAAATGATTCCTACATTTTTATGTTGTCTTATTTTGAAGTAAATAGAAAATCAAGAGAAGGAACCATGCCTAATGAGACATAATATATGTATCTTCCCCTTGTTTTCTCATCTTACAGGAAAAATAAACAAACAAAACACAAGTAATACTGTGTTTTCTTTCTGCAATTATGGAAATTCTCCCCTTTAACAATGTGTTCCCAATGTGCCAAGACAAATCCTTGTGGGATGGCGCTTGCTGAATTTCAGTCTGGCTCGCGATATACGGGCACCTCAGAGCACCCCCATCGCCGCTCTATCAGCAAGACAGGGGAAGGGGAGAATGTGATGTGACGGGGTAGAAGCAGAAGGCCGCCACCCTGGGGGCCTGGACTCAAATGTACCAGGTTCCCCAGCCTCTGGATGCTTCACTGTTTTCCTTCTTAGCTGTAAAATGAGAGCAGTAAGAAAGATCTACCTCACAGCATAGTGACAAGTACCAGAGCTACTCCCTGAAAGCTGCTTAGAACAAAACCCAAAATATAGGAAATGGTGGAGAAGTTTTAGCTATAACATTATAGGTTTTGCTTTAGCCCGAGCCAAGGCATGGCGTATCTTGGTGATGCAGAGTGAGCTGACCCTGAATGCCAATAAGATGTGTTTGAGAAACATTTCTTCCATCCTGAAGGATCCAGTGAAGGAACTGCAAAGACAGGCAAGACTTGGTCACTGCTTATCTGATTTTCAGAATGGATTTTGAGCCTAGAGCTGGATCTCATCTCTTCTGCTTCTAGACCTGTTTACTGGTCACACACTTAAGGTGTTTTTTTTTTGTTTTTTTTTGTTTTTTTTTGTTTTTTTTCAGAAACATGCAGACACCAGATTAGTTTTTCTGTATAAGAACAGAAGATTTTGAATCTAACTAATGTCCCTGTAGGGATGTGTAAGTTCTAGAAAATGGCTTTCTGTGCTCCTACTGTCTCTGTGATTAGTTATGTTAGAGAAAGAACTTGTCTCCGATAAATGATACTCAAATACATGAAGGAAGGACAGTATTTATATTTATCTTGTTTTAAATTCAATATCCAGAGTATAAGCAACATGTACTACAATGTGTACCACATGGTAAGAAAACTCAATGAGAATATTGATTTATGAAGACAAAAACATTAGGCTGTTACCATGAATTTTTACGTAAAGACATTTACCAAAGAATTCTTAAAATAAGCCACATACCCTAATAGATTTCAAATATTTTCAACATTCAAAATACATTTACTGATCACTACAATGGGCCAGGTGTCAAACTTAACCAATCTTACTATTGGTTAAGAGATACTACATGCAGGAAAAAAAGCATCATATTGAAATTCAGAGCACCTTATTTTGGGGAACAGTGTTATTAGCCTTTGTTATCTGATATACAAATAATTTACACAGCTAATTTCCTATTAAAGGATATGTGAACCTCAAAACATTAAATTATTTCCAGTTTGGTCTACTAATCTTAGACAAAGCAGGAAAGAATATCCAGTGAAAAAAAGACAGTTTCTTCAACAAATGGTTTTGGTAAAACTGGACAGTGACATGCAGAAGGATGAAAGTGGACCACTTTCTTACACCATACACAAAAATAAAGTCAAAATGGATGAAAGACCTCAATGGGAGACAGGAAAGCCATCAAATTCCTACAAAAGAATGCAGACAGCAACCTCTGTGACTTCGGTTTGAGCAACTTCTTACTTGAGATGTCTCTGAAGGCAGGAAAAACAAAAGCAAAACTGAACTACTGGGACCTCATCAGGATACATAGCTTCTGCACAGCGAAGGAAATGATAAAACGATAAACAAAAGCCTGCTGAATGGGAGAGATATTTGCAAAAGACCTATCAGATAAAGGGTTAGGATCCAACATCTATAAAGAGCTTATCAAACTTAACACCCAAAAAACAAATAATCCAATGAAGAAATGGGCAGAAGACATGAACAGACACTTTTCCAAAGAAGACGTCCAGATGGCCAACACACACATGAAAAGAGGCTCAACATCACTCATCATCAGGAAAATACAAATCAAAACCACAATGAGATATCATCTCACACCTGATAAAATGGCTAAAATTAACAGCACAAGAAACAACAGTTATTGATGAGGATGCAGAGAAAGGGGAATCCTTTTGCACTGTTGGTGGGAATGCAAACTGGTGCAGCCACTCTGGAAAACAGTATAGAGGTTCTTCAAAAAGTCAAAATAGAACTACCCTACAATCCAGCAACTGCACTACTAGGTATTTACCCAAAGTATACAAAAAAACAGATCCAAAGGAGTACACTTTCCGGATGTTTATAGCAGCATTTCGGCAATAGCCAGACTATGGACAGAGCCCAAATATTCTTCAACTGATGAATGGATAAAGAAGATGTGCTATAAATATACAATACAGTATTACTCAGTCATCAAAGTAATGAAATCTTTCCACTTGCAAAGTGTGGATGGAACTATATAGCGTTTTATGTTAAGTAAAATAAGTCAGAAAGACAAATCCCCTATGATTTCACTCCTATGTGGAATTTAAGAAACAAAACAGAAGGACACAGGAGAAGGGAGGGAAAAATAAGATAAAAACAGAGAGGGAAACAAACCATAAGAGACTCTTAATGACAGAGAACAAACTGAGGGTTGCTGGAGGTGGGGGAAGGGCTAAATGGATGATGGGCATAAAGGAGGACACTTGTTAGGAAGAGCACTGTGTGCTACGTGTAAGTGATGAATCACTATGTTCTACTCCTGAATCTAACATTACGCTATATATTAACTAGAATTTTAAAACTTAAGGCTAAAAAAAAAGAAACAAAGAAATATAATCTTTTGATAAAATCTAGCCTCTATCTGAAAGGAAATCATTGTTTTCTCAATTGGAATTTTATATGAGCTTACAGGAGAAGAAGGGTAAGAATGCTTCTACAGATGGCTAACTCAGCAGGTAATAACTTGATCATTCTAAGGTCGAGACCTCAGGTCTCCTATGAGCTCATTATGTTCACAAGTTTTCATGTCCAGGGAGTGCCTATTTAACCCAGATCAGTCATTTCATAAATGCCTGTCGTGTTAAGGAGTCAATTCTTGAATTTTTAACTGTATAACTAAAAGAATTTAAAGTACAACCTTAAAAAGCTGGCTTCGTAGATCCAATCTCAAATTAAAGCCAAAGTTAATGTTATTATGAACATTAGTTCCCATAATTTCTTTATAGACAAATCCCAGTGAGCCATTAATTTATATCTGTGGCTGCTGACTTTTTCTTTACTCTCAGGCCAATCCCTTTAACTCACTGAAACAGTGGAAAATTCACAAGTCATGTGGTCAGCATGACTCGATGTCTTTCTTTCCAGAATCTGAACACCCTTCCGAGGTTGCTACTGTTACCCCATGGCATGTCCATAGACAAAACGTCCATTTTCCCTGAAAAAATCAGGAGAGCGTCAGCCTCCTTTGAAGCTAGAATGACAGCACGTGACCTCGCCCCTCCTATCAGTATGCAACACCTTGGACGCTGATTTACGAATTAGTACAGGCCGCCTGGGTGGCTCATTCAGTCAAATGTCCAGCTGCTGCTCAGGTCATGATCTCACGGTTCATGGGTTCAAGCCCCGCACTGGGTTCTGTGCTGGCAGCTCAGAGCCTGGAGCCTGCTTCATATTCTGTGTCTCCTTCTCTCTCTCTGCCTCTCCCCTGACGACGCAGTCTCTTTCTGCCTCTCAAAAATAAATGAAAGTTAAAAAACAATTAGTAAATTCAGCGAAGAGCTCCTGGCACATCAATTCCACAGCAGCAGGTACAAGCCCGTGGCTCCCAGGAGGGGCAGCAGCAGTACAAGCAGCATGGCCCACACACAGGACAGTGTTTGGAGCTGACATTGACAGGTGTGCAAGGCATCACGTGTGCTGTCCAGCAGCTGCACGGCAGTAAAGCCATTCTTACCATGCTGGCATTTGAGGTGGCATTAGATCTATAGCTACAGGCAAAGTAAATTTCTTCCCCTCTTCCTGGCCATTTTTCCAACCCAATTCTCTAGCCTGCTTAAGCTTTTTAGTGTACTCAGAAAAGCTATTCTACCCACAAGTTCTCCATGTAAATTAGCCACTTTGCTGCTTCTGTATGAAACAGAGAACCTGAACGGGTATGGGGAGTTATCACAGAGCCTTAGGGAAATGCAGATACTCTGAGACTGATTTTCCACACAGGGCTGAAATGGAAAACTCAACTCGTATTTGGGGAATGAATGAATTCTGTCCATTTTCAGCACGGAAAGGACAACAATAGTCTCCTTCGCCATCTGCACTCGAATCACCTGCCCAGATGGTATAACACCTTCCTTTAAATTTCAAACTTGGCCTAACCCACCTCCACACAGCTGTCACTGGAAACCCTAGGATGCCTGACTATGGATGTGAAAGGATGTAATATACACCACAATCTTAGGTCAGCACTTCTCTCAAGAGGCTTTTGTCTTGTGCCTGCATTTAAAAAAATATGTTGAGTATCTGTGCTATCATTTTCCCTTCCTAAGTAAGTTTAAACAGTATTTTAAGGAAAGAGGAATGTCTGTGAAGAAAGTAGGTGAGCCTACGAGGCATCAAGTCTTGTGTTGGAAGAAAACTTAGAACCAGGGAAGTGTATCATGAGAAGTGGCCACATATGAGACATAATTGTGCCCATGCACACATTCCCATCTACTGTGCATAAGAGGCATTTCTCTGCATGAGAAAATAAAAATGAAATAGGAAAGTCCTGTTGGTTCTGAAAAATTTCAATGTCTTGTTTGCCTATGGCATAATAATTTTGAAAAAAAATCAGAATTAACTTGCCTAGTGCATGGATAATCACAGTCTGCATAAGATGAGAGCAAGCACCACGCTGACCCCATGGAGTGTTATATATTTGAAAATCTGAATAAGGCCAGAGCAGAGGAGTAAGAGTCAAGGAGCTTCTTGGTGGATGATTCTTTTTATATGCTGCTGGATTCGATTTGCANCAATAAACTATTTGTTTAAAAAAAAAAACACAAAAGAGTCAAGGAGCTTCTATTGATAATCCGGCTGCAGGAGTCTCTGCTGTGAATCGCAAAATTTTGTTGTTGCTTACTTCAAACCTCGGGGGAAATGAATGACACAGAACAAAAACATCTTCATAAGGTGCTCAAATTTAGTGAAAAGAGCAGGGACCAGCTGATAAACTATTACCAAAACAAAGCAAATTCCGAAAGAGAAAGTAATTTTACCCAATGCTCGTTGTTGGTGTGAGAAAAAAAGAAAAGGAAACTCGTGGACACCCCATATGCCACGTCTTTAAAAGAATCTTTACATTACGCAGACCAGTTAATTGTTGTTGACAGTGAGCTGGGTGATAATATGAGCACTTGAAAAAATTCACTTTCCAAAAGGCAATTAGGAGTTTAGGTAGCCGTGTAATCGATCTCATGCAGAGATAATGCAAGCTGATGATGATTTTTCGTTTGCTTGTGTTTTTTTTTTTTTTTCTGTTTGGTTGGGGTTTTTTTTTTTTTTTTTTTTTTCTTCCAGCCACCCTGTCTCTTTCTTGTAATTTCAAGTGCCAAATAAGAAGAGTGTCCCCAATAGGCTGGATCCAACCTCGTGTGCACTGCAGGCTACATCAGCCCCTCCTTGCCCAGAAGCCTCTTGGAAAGTTGTTCTGCCTCTGTCACAGAGTTTATCAAAGATTATAGATGATTAGGCTAACTCTGCCTGGGGCTTTCATGGGTTTTTCCCTTGGGTTCGTTACCTGAAACTAGATCCAGTGGCACCGGGCATGAATGGATATGGAAATGACAGAGCATCTTCATTTAGGGGACAGGGGACTGGGGAACAGACACATGGAACATATATATATAATGTTTAAAGGAAGGTTTCAATCACTCTAGCCACTTGAGTAGGTAAAGAGTCCCAAAGTCCTGTGTTTTATTTCCTCATCCTTTTTCTTTCTGTTTCATTCCTCCTAGGACTTTCTACAGGGCATATTTGTGGTGGTAATTCTGTAGTTAAAAATATCAAGGCCTGCTGAAGCCAGGAGAAAAGGAGCGATGGTCACTTCCACAGGTACCCTGCTGGATGGGTAACGGGCCAGACGTTCAGGTGTCCTTCCTTGGGGAAGGCGTGGACGCACGTGAAATTCATGAAAGATGGTGTATTACATTAGGCTGAAGTTGCTTTGCTTTGCTTTTGTCTTTGAAGTTTAACTGTGTGGAGACATTTCTGTGCGCTGTCAGCCAGAAATAGCAAATGCTTGTCAGACAAATAGGCAGCAGTAGTGGACATTTATCATGATCTCCCTGACAGGCATCCAGCCCGCCTTTTATGGGCGGGCAACTCCTCACCTGGTGAGTATTACCAGACACAGAGCCTGCCTCGCACCACACAAGCTGAAAATCCCGGGTATAAAACTATTAGCTCACTCAGGGTACGAAATGTTGTTTCTGTCCATAGAGCTCACCGGCTCCGGACTTGGACCTGAGGGACAAAGACAAAGAACCCATCACGACAGGGCGCAGCTCTAGCAGAAGGGACAAACCCTGGAGGGCTTGCGGCGGCCAAGAGCCACGTCCGCGTTCGGCATCCCCAGGAGAGGTGCTGTGTCCCGGGGAGCCTGAGTTCTGTGGAGGCTGCGGCAGGCTCCTTGTTGGAACCCATCTTATGCCACTCACAAAATTCACTCCAAGTGCAGTAGACTTAAACCCAGGAAGTGAAAACATTAAACTCCTGGAGGAAAACATGGGGTAAAAATCTCCCTGATCCTGATCTTGGCAGTGATTTTTTTTTTTTTAATATCACACCAGAAGCACAGCAAACAAAAGGAAAATTAACAACTGGGAATATGTCAGCTACAAAGCTTCTGAACAGCCAAAGAAATGATCCACCCAATGACAAGACAACCGATAGACAGAAGAAAATATTTGCAAATAATATACCTGATAAGGTGCTAGTATCCAAAATACATTAAGCACCACAACTCAACAGCAACAAGATAAATAATCCAATTTTAAAAATGGGCATAGTAACTAAATAGACAGTTTTCCAAAGAATACATGCCGATGGCCAACAGGTACATGAAAAGGTGTTCAACATCAGTCCTCATCAGAGACGTGCGAATCAAGAGCATAATGAGATGCCACCTCACACCTGTTATGGTGACTGTCATCAGAAAGTCAAGAGACAACGAATGCTGGTGAGCATGTGGAGAAAAGGGACCCGTGTGCACTGCTGGTGGGAACACACACTGGTGTAGCCACTGCGGAAAACAGCACGGAGGGTCCCCAAAAAGTTAACAGTATAACTCCCCTATGACCAGCAATCTCACTTTCATGTATATATCTGAAGGATATGAAAACAGGATCTTGAGGGATATCTATACTCTGTATTTTTTACAATAGGCAAGATATGGAAGCAACCTAAATGTCTGCCAATGGATGAATGGATAAAGATAGGATATATGTATGCAATATGCAATAAAATATCATTCAGTCACAAGAAAGAAGGAAAGGAAATCCTGCCATTTGGGAACACATGGGTGACCCTGATGGCATCATGCTACACGAAATAAGGCAGACAAAGAAAAATATTCTGGATTATGGCTTATATGTAAAATCTAAAAGAACCAGACTCATAGCAACATCAGAGCAGAATGGCAACTACCAGGGGCTGAGGATGGAGGAAATGAGAAGATGTTGGTCAAAGAATATAAACTTCTATTTACTGACATTATGGGGATAATCATTTTGCAAGTGTATCAAATCAATACATTCTATACCTTAAACTTACACTCTATTATGGGTCAGTTATGTCTAAATAAAGTAGAAAAGGGACAGATCAGGGGCATCTGGGTGGGTGGCTCAGTTGGTTAAGCGTCTGATTTCGGCTCAGGTCAGAACTCACGGTTTGTGGGTTCGAGCCCCACATCAGGCTCTGTGCTGACAGCTCAGAGCCTGGAGCTTGTTTTGGATTCTGTGTCTCCCTCTCTTCCCCTCCCTAACTCATGTTCTGTCTCTCTCTATCTCAAAAATAAATAAACTATATAAAAAAATGTTTAACAACAACAACAAAAAGGGTCCAATCAGTTAGCAATGAATTAGAGAGATCAGAAAAGGAGATTTTCAAAGTGAGTCCAGCTAAAATTACTGTAATCCCTGGTAAGAAAAAGGGAAAGGCTACAGCTTCTGGGAAATATCAGAAAGCTAACACTGTTGGGTAAATGCAGTTCAGTAAAATAGTCCAACCAAGTAACCTAGCAAATAAGGAAGCAAGCGAACTACAAACCACAAAAATAACTGCTTTGAGTTAGATGTGCTGGTCATGGAGGGTTGTCAATATTCAGAGTTGCTACAAAACAGGATCTAAAAAATCTTGTCATCAACAACAAAATTGTGATACACACAGAGAAACATAAAAGTTTCTATAAAAATGACCTATATGCATACATATACATACATATACAATACAAATTCAAGGCAACTATTATAAATATTTGCAAAGAATGAAAAGTAAATAAGATTAAAGAAATAAGGAGAAGTATGATGGCCATATCATACTAAAATTTAAAAATACCATTAAAGTAGAAATTCATTTAAAATGGAAATACTGGAATTGAAAAATACTGGAGAGTAAACAGAAAGTTCAAGACAGTGGCTCAACGGTAAATTTGTGTTGGCAGAGAAAGCATTAGCACACTTGAAGATGGATAAGTATGTAAATCTAAATATGAACAGCAAAGAGAAAAAAAATAAACAGAGCCTCAAATGAACAGAGCCTCAAAGAAATGTGAGAGGCCACTAAGTACACCAGCATGTACTTAATGGAAACCAGAAAGAGAGAAACATATGTGTAAGAAAAATACTTGAAGAAATAGTGACTGAAATCTTCCCACATTTGATGAAAAAAATATTAAGAGAAACATCCAAGAACCCTGCAGATCTCAGAATAGGATAAATGCAAAGGGATTGACAAACAGGTATATTTCAGTAAAAAAGGTAAAAGACAAAAAGCAAACCTTGAATGTTTTGAGGGGGTGGGGGGAGACACTTTGAACATACAAGTTTAATAATATGTCCCTGTCCTAATTCTCCAAAGTATCATCCACTTTGAAAGAAGAAAAAAATAAACCTAGCTCTTCTCTTGACAATGGACACATCTTTAGAAAATTTGAGGAACACATCAAAAATCCATTAGAAATAATAAATTCAGCTGGGTTGCAGGATTCATGATCTATATACAGAAATTCAATCATATTTCTGTATCCTAGCACTGACCATTCTGAAAAATAAACTAACAACTTTATTTACAATAGCATAGCAATGAACAAAATTAAGAGGAAAAGGATAAAATTGGGGAGAAAGTCTAAGATTTATACACTGAAAGCTGTATAGCATTATTAAAAGAAATGGAAAAAAATCTAAATAAATTAAAAGAAAACCTATGATTATTGTTGAAAAGATTTGATATTGCTAAAATGTCAGTACTTACCAAATTCATCTACACTTAACCAACTGAGCCACCCAGATGCCCTGTAACAACCAAATTCAGCTACAGATTCAATATAATCCCTATCAAAACCTCAACTAATTGACTCAAACAATTGATTTGAAAATGACGACAAGATGATCTTGGGTTAATGTAAAAATCTCAGGGTTTCCCTCATGAGCCCAGGCAGCAGCCGTCGCGGGTGCATCCAGATTCTGCGCCCAGAGTTTATTGATCTGACCCAAGGTATGTTGTGAGTGCTGGCAGGAATTAAGAGAAGGCCTGAAGCCGTAGGACACTGAGCCACAGGAGTGTGGGAAGACAAAGAGACAGGATACACTGGGAAGGAAACCCCGTAAGTGCGTGAGTGCGAACTGGGGAAGATACGGAACCGGCCTGCGTGCCGCTGCGGGGAGTGATGAGCCCGGCGAGTCCAGGGGAAAGGAAAGAGAAGCTGAGATTGCTCATACAACCGTCTCTGGAGAAGAGAAACATCTCGGCTTGGAAAGAGAGTGTTTTTTAGCTCTGGCTGGGGGGCTGACTTTGAACTAGGTGCCCCCCGGCCCAGAAGGCGCCAGGAAAAACTGCTCTGCAGCGCTCCCGGCACCGCCCCCGCCAGCGGCGCGGACTCTGCGGACCTGAAGCCGCTACCTTCCCCGCACGCTCATGGGACACACCGAGGCCTCGGATCCCAGGTTGTATCGCTACTTGACCCTGCAGATCTGAGGCTACGACACTTCCCCCACCCCCCACTCAACCCCTGGCAGCAGGGAAGCAGCGACCTGCGGGGCTGTTTCGGGCGGTATAAACAACGCCCGCGGACTGGGACCTGGAAACGAGGCGGGGCGCAGGGCATAGAACTCAGCGCACCTTGGCTACGTCCTCAGCACAGGGAGATCGACCCGAAGAAGTGATTTGCAACGCTTGGTTGAGAAGGGACTGGAGCGACGCCATTCTTCTCCCCACAACACCAAGGGGGGCCTCAGGGAGCAGCCAGCAGGTCATAGTGGAGGCGAGACTTGCCTACACCAACCACGCCCAGCCCTCCACAGAGCTGTTTTGTTGTTGTTGTTGTTGTAGTTGATGTTTTACCTGAGCCTGGGGCCAGACCAACATGGACGCACTGCCATGATTAATCCTAGATAATCCCTTCGGTTCAGATACAATCTCCCTTTTCTCATTCAGAACCCTGTAATCCTCCACTCTGCTGGTCAGGGCACTCTGGTCACTGGTTGGCTTAAACAGTTACATTTAATCCATTCTTTAGATGTACACTCTATACCTCCACCTTTACCTTTTTCTCCCTCTCTGGAGTAATCAGACTATATAGTTTCTCTGAGTGTCTCTTAATCTCTCTGCCTGGTCATTTAATTTCCAATTTCATTTCCTCCCCACCCTGTTATTTTTCTCTTTGTATATGCTCTTCCATCAACACTGCATCTAATTGGCTCTTTATTTGTAGCTGGGAATTATGGTTTTATGCCTTTAGATATCCTTTGTCTTTTGGGGTTTTTTCCTTTGTCTTTTCTTTTTTTCATTTTTTAATTAATTTTAATTTTTATTATTTATATTCCTTCCTTCCTCTTTTCTTTTTTGTATTATTTTGTATTTTGTCCCCTCCTTCTTTTTCTTTTGCTTTCTCCCTTTCAGTTTGCATGTTTATTGGCTTTGTCTCTGCGTTTGTGTACCTTTGTTCCCTCTGTGGTTGTCTGTTTACTTTTTCCAGGGCTGCCTCAAGAAACAAGCCAAACTACACATGGTGGAGGGTCCCAAATACCTCTTCGAGAAGGGAAACAAAATAACCAAACTTTCAGCAAGAGAAACCAAGAGACACCATTCAAAGAACACTTCCTGAACAGCAGGCCCTGAACAATCAAAGAACCCTCTTTAATACAGCAGAATTCCCAGGGGCTGAGTGTACAACAAGATTTTAAAATTAACAAGAGATAGAAAACTAACCAAAATGACAAATAGAAGAACTCTCCTCCAAAGAAATTCCAGGAAGAAATGACAGCTAAAGAACTGCTCAAAACAGATATATGCAACATAGCTGAACAAGAATTTAGAACAATAATCATAAAATTAATCTCTGGGCTTGAAAAAGCATGGAAGACATCAGAAAAACGATCGCTATGAAGACTATGGAGATCAAAAATAGTTATGATGAATTTAAAAATGCTTTTGGGGTGCCTGGGTGGCTTAGTCGGTTAAGCGTCCGACTTTCGCTTAGGTCATGATCTCGCGGTTCGTGGGTTCGGGCCCCGCGTCGGGCTCTGTGCTGACTGCCAGCTCAGAGCCTGTTTCAGTCTGTGACTCCCTCTCTCTCTGACCCTCCCCTGCTCACGCTGTCTCTCTCTCTCTCTCCTAGAAATAAATAAAAAAAACATTAAAAAAATGCTATAAATGAGATACATAATAAAATGGAGGCGTCCAAGGCACGGATTGAAGACACAAAAAGGAGAATAAGTGATTTAGAAGACACAATTATAGAAAAAGAGGAAGCTGAAAAAGGAGAAATAAACTGATACAGGAACATGAAAGAAGAGTTTGAGAGTTCAGCGATACACTCAAATGGAACAATATCCATGTCATAGGAATCCCAGAAAAGGAAAAGAGAGGGAAAGGTGCTGAAGGAGTCCTTGAACAAATTATAGCAGAGAACTTCCCCAACCTGGGTAGGGAAGTAGATGTTGAAATTCAAGAGGCACACAGAGAAGTCCCCTAAGGCTTAACTTGAATCGATCTTCTGCATGACATATAGTGAAACTGGCAAAATATAAGGACAAAGAGAGAATTTTGAAAGCAGCTAGGGAGAAAAGGGTCCTAACATACAANTACATGCCACAAGCATGAATCCCACAAATGACACAATGACTCTAAACCCATATATTTCAGTAATAACACTGAATGTAAATGGGCTGAATGCTCCAATCAAAAGACACATGGTAGCAGAATGGATAAAAAAACCAAAATCCATCTATTTTCTGTCTACAAGAAATGCATTTTAGACTGGAATATACCTTCAGATTAAAAGTTAGGGGATGGAGAAACATATATCATACTAGTGGAAGTCAAAAGAAAGCTGGAGTAGCTATACTTATATCAGACATACTGGACTTTAAAGTAAAGACAGTAACAAGGGATGAAGAAAAGCATTATATAATAATTACAGGGTCTATCCATCAGGAAGAAGTAACAATTATAAATGTCTACACGTAGAATATAGGAGCACCTAAATATTTAAACAATTAATCACAAACAGAAACAGTTTTATAGATAAGAATGTACTAATCGCAAGGGACTTAACTCCACTTACAGCAATGGATAGATCAACCAGATAAGAAATCATTAAAGAAACCACGGACTTGAATGACACATTGGACCAGATGGATCTGACAGATATATTTAAAACTCTACATCCTGAGGCTATGGAATTCACTTTTTTCTCAAGTGCTCATGGGACATTCTCCAAGATAGATCACATACTGGGACATAAAGCAGCCCTCAACAAATATAAAATAATTGAGATCATACCATGCACACTTTCAGATCAAAATGCTATGAAACTAGAAATTAATCACAGGAAGAAGTCTGGAAAACCTCCAAAAACATGGAGGTTAAAGAACACCCTACTAAAGAACGAATAGGCCAATCAGGCAATTAGAGAAGAAATTAAAAATATATGTAAACAAATGAAAATGAAAATACAACAATCCAAACTCTATGGGATGCAGCGAAGGCAGTCCTAAGAGGAAAGTATGTCGCACTCCAGTCCTATACAAGAAATTAGAAAAAGCACAAGTGTAAAATCTAACAGCGCACCTAAAGGAACTAGAGGGAGAGCAACAAGAGCACCCCAAACCCAGTAGGAGAAGATAAATAATAAAAATCAGAGCAGAAATAAACAATACAGAAACCAAAGAAACAGTTGAACAGATTAATGAAACCAAGAGTTGGGTTTTTGAAAAATGAAAATTGACAAACCTCTAGCCAGGCTTCTCAAAAAGAGAGAGCTCCCAAATAGACAAAATCATGAAGGAAAATGGACTGATTACAACCAACCACTCAGAAATACAAGCAATTATCAGGGAATACTATGAAAAATTATGCCATCAACTGGAAATCTTAGAAGAAATGGACATATTCCTGAACACACACTCACTACCAACATTCACACGGGAAGAAATAGAAAATCTGAACAGATCCATAACTAGTGAAGAAATTGAATCAGTTATCCAAAATCTCCCAACAAATAAGAGACCTGGGCCAGATGGCTTNGTTTTTGAAAAATGAAAATTGACAAACCTCTAGCCAGGCTTCTCAAAAAGAGAGAGCTCCCAAATAGACAAAATCATGAAGGAAAATGGACTGATTACAACCAACCACTCAGAAATACAAGCAATTATCAGGGAATACTATGAAAAATTATGCCATCAACTGGAAATCTTAGAAGAAATGGACATATTCCTGAACACACACTCACTACCAACATTCACACGGGAAGAAATAGAAAATCTGAACAGATCCATAACTAGTGAAGAAATTGAATCAGTTATCCAAAATCTCCCAACAAATAAGAGACCTGGGCCAGATGGCTTCCCTGGGGAATTCTACCACACATTTAAAACAGAATTAATACTCATTTTTCTCAAGCTATTCCAAAAAATAGAAATCGAAGGAAAACTTGCGGACTCATTTTATGAAGCCAGCATCACTTTGATTCCCAAGCCAGACAGAGATCCAGCAAATAAATAGAACGAGAGGCCAACATCCTTGATGAATACGGATGCAAAAATCCTCAACAAGATACTTACAAATCGAATCCTGCAGCACATAAAAAGAATTATTCACCAAGATCAAGTGGGATTCATTCCTGGGTTACAGGGCTGGTTCAATATTCGCAAGTCAATCAATGGGATACATCACATTAGCAAAAGAAAAGACAAAGCCATATGATCCTTCTGATAGAGGCAGAAAAGCATTTGACAAGATACAGCATCCCTTCTTAATAAAGACCCTCGAAAAGTCGGGATAGAAGGAACTTACTTAAACATCATAAAAGCCACCTATAAGAGGCCCTTAGCTAACATCATCCTCAACGGGGAAAAACTGAGAGCTTTCCCCCGGAGATCAGGAACACGACAGGGATGTCCACTCTCACCACTGCTGTTTAACATAGTGCTGGAAGTCCTAGCATCAGCCATCAGAAAACAAGAGGAAATAAAAGGCATCAGAATTGGCAAAGAAGAAGTAAAACTTTCATTTTTCACGACAGGATACTCTCCATAGAAAACCTGACAGACTCCACCAGAAGCCTACTAGAACTGATCCATGAATTCAGCAAAGTTGCAAGGTACAAAATCAACGTACAGAAACAGGTTGCATTCTTGTACACCAACAATGAAGCAACAGAAAGAGAAATCAAGAAACTGATCCACTCACAATTGCACAAAAAACCATAAAATACCCAGGAATAAACTTAATTAAAGATATAAGAGATCTGTATGATGAAAACTATAGAAAACTTATGAAGGAAATTGAAGAAGACACAAAGAAATGGAAAAACATTCCATGCACATCGATTAGAATAAATATAGTTAAAATGTCATTACGACCCAAAGCAATCTACACATTTAATGCAATCCCAATCAACATTGCNGCCATCAGAAAACAAGAGGAAATAAAAGGCATCAGAATTGGCAAAGAAGAAGTAAAACTTTCATTTTTCACGACAGGATACTCTCCATAGAAAACCTGACAGACTCCACCAGAAGCCTACTAGAACTGATCCATGAATTCAGCAAAGTTGCAAGGTACAAAATCAACGTACAGAAACAGGTTGCATTCTTGTACACCAACAATGAAGCTACAGAAAGAGAAATCAAGAAACTGATCCACTCACAATTGCACAAAAAACCATAAAATACCCAGGAATAAACTTAATTAAAGATATAAGAGATCTGTATGATGAAAACTATAGAAAACTTATGAAGGAAATTGAAGAAGACACAAAGAAATGGAAAAACATTCCATGCACATCGATTAGAATAAATATAGTTAAAATGTCATTACGACCCAAAGCAATCTACACATTTAATGCAATCCCAATCAACATTGCACCAGCATTCTTCTCAAAACTAGAACAAACTATCCTAAAATTTGTATGGAACCACAAAAGACCCCGAATAGCCAAAGTAATATTCAAGAAGAAAACTAAAATGGAAGGCATCACCATCCCAGACNGAGGGGTAGGAGGAAGCGGTGATGGGCATGGAAGAGGGCACTTGTGGGGATGAGCGCTGGGTGTTATTTGGAAACCAACTTGACAATATACTCTTTGAAAAAAAAAAAGTAAGGGTTTCAGAATAGTAAAAACAATCTTAAGAGGAACCAAGTTGGAGAGCATGTATTTCCTGATTTTAAAACTTATGATAAAACTACAGGAATCCATACTGTATAGTACTGGCATAAGTTTAGACTTATAGATTGATGGAATAGAATTATGAGTCTAAAAATAAGCCTTTATATTTATGATAGTTATTTTTCAGCAAGGACCCCAGACAATTCAATGGGAAAAAAGTAGTCTTTTCAATACAGGGTAGCAAGGCAGTTAGGTATTTAAATGTAAAAGAATGAAGGTGGACCTCTACCTCACATCACACTCTAAAATGAACTCACCCTTGGTTATCGACTTAAGTGTAGGGGCTAACACTATAAAAGCTTCAGAGAAAAAAAAACACAGGAGTAAACCTTTGTGACCTTGGGTAAGGCACTATTTCACTAAAAGCACAATTGACAAAAGAAAAAAAAAAGAGTTGTACTACCTTAAAGTTTAAAAGCTTTGTGCTGCAAAGGATACCACCAAAAAAGTGAAAAGATAACTCAGAGGATGAGATAAAGCTTTAAAAATCATATGTCTGATCAGGGAGTTATATCTAAATTATATAAAGAACAGTTATGACTCAATAACAAAAAAATCAATGACCCAATTAAAAATAGGATTAAAGGATCTAATTATAGATTTCTCCAAAGAAGACTTATAAGTGACCAATAAGCACATGAGTAGATGCCCAACATCATGAACCATTAGGGAAATGAAAATCAAAACCACAATCAAATATCCCCTCATGCCTACAGGGAGAGCTATAATTTAACAGATAATCAAAAGTATGGATGAGGACGTGCAAAACCTGGGCCTCCCATGTGTCGCCGGCAGTAGTATAAAATAGTGAAGCCACATTGGAAAACATGCTGCCATTTCCTCAAGAAGTCAAACAGAAACATAAAGCTACCACAGGACTCAGAAATCCTATTGCTAGAAATATTCCCAAGATAAATGAGAGTAAAATGCAAATACATCACACCAAAATTTGTATACAAATGTTTGTAACAGCATTACTCATAATTGCCAAAAGGCAGAACCAGTGAAAATGCCTATTGACTGACTTATGGATAAACAAAATGGGATCTATATAAAGGAGGGTCATTCGGCCACACGAAGGAATGAGGTACTAATAGGTGCTAAAACATGGATGAATCTTAAACCATTTTACTAGGTGAAATAAGTTAGTTGCAAAAGACCACATGTTGCATGGTCCCATTTGTATGAAATGTTCATTATAAGCAAATCTATAGAGACAGAACATGTATTATTCATTGCTGGGGCTGAGTGAGGGAGGCAGTAGAGGAAAAATGAAGAGTGAATGTGGGATTTATTTTTAATGTCTTTTGAAATGTCTTAAATTGGTTATGGTGGTGGTTGCACATTTCTGAGAACACACTGTAAACCACTGAATTGTATACTTAAATGGATGGATTTTACGGCATGTAAATGATATTTCAATAAAACTGTTTTTAAAAAACGGCATTGGTCCAGCAACCACTGACAAAAATACCCATGAAGACAGAAATATATGAAAGCAAGAACTGAAGGTCAACCAGTTGTCAAAATTAAGGAGCGATATCCAATAACTGAAACTGTAAGAAAACTAAAAACAAACGCACACAGGCTGAGCCAAGTTGAAAATAGCAGAGGTGGCTGACCACTCCCACGCCTTCCCTGAACAGGCAGAATACCCTTCATTCCTCAGTTATTCAACTTTGGGTTGAAAAGTAACTCAGTGTCAACCTTGAAACAGCAACTGTCCTGCCTTATAGATACTTATTTTCCGAATCCCTTTTAGTCTTTCATCAATATTTTTTCTTTACTTTGATCAGGAAATGGAGATACTTAGGAATCAGCTGAGATGGATTAGGGAGGCAGTCATGGCAGGGAATTAACGTCTTGCAGGCATAAAAATCCTAGTGAGGAGGAGAAAGTGAGAGTCTTGGTATTTCTCATGAACTACATCTATTAAGGGTCAAAGCAGGTCAGAAAGCGAGACTCGAAAAATGTAGACTCTCAGACGTGAATCAGCACGTGGCTTTAACTTGGTCAGAGCTAAACACGGGACCAGGAGCTTTGCAAACGGAGCTGCCCTCCTGCTCCGGGTACGAAAGCGGAACGCAGACAGTGTCCCCATCTCCACTTTGCCAGAAAAGGGGCCACGGGCTGTGCTGCCGTCAGACAGACAGATTCTAGGGTCGCCTCAGTCTGCACGGTCAAACGTTCCATTCTTGGAGGATGAAAACACATACATATAAATAATGGAGTAGCTGACGATCTCAGAGGCTTTTATTTTTAATACATTTAAAGAAAATACGAAGCCATTAACAAGAAACAGGAGAAAGAAAGACAAACTTTGCTCTCCAGTGATTTCACTACGATTCTTCTCTTTTTAAATGATTCTCAGCACTACAGTAGCTTAGGGGCCACATGAGTTAATATAATGGACATAATATAATGCATGTGGCTTTATTTTTAAAATTATTGTTTTCATTCACTTTTGATTGGAAAGTGTCATAAAGTTATATAATGTTAAAAGTGCAAGTAATTGTATGTATTTACGTAAGTTCTTTTTTGGGGGGTGGATACATTACATCTTTATTTTTACTAACCTCCAGCAGAAATTTAGCATTTGCTTCATTCAGTTTTGAATGTAGGCATCAGTAGCATTAGCAGCGCCTGTGGATTAGAAGCTGCAGGTATTTCCACATCACATTGTACGGTCGTACACAGGCTGCGCGTATCTCAAGACCTTGCTTGCGTTCATGCCCCCGTCACTACTTTGTTTCTTCTTCTCTTGTCACATTTTATTTAAATTCTAGTTAGTTAACCCACAGTGCAATGCTGGTTTCAGGAACAGAGTTCAGTGACTCATCACTTACACGCAACACCCAGGGCCCATCCTAACAGATGCCATCCTCAATGCCCTTCCCCCATCTGGCCTTCCATCAACCTCCAATTTGCTCCCCATTATTAAGAGTCCCTTGTGGTTTGTTTCCGTCTCTCCTCTTGACTCCTCCCCACCCCAATTATTTGGGGGTATTTCAAGCTCTATTTTGCTATCCCAAAACAGATCCCACTCTGATCCCATGTTACTCCATAGAAAAATTAGGATTTTGAGAACCATTCACCCAGGAGAGGGCATATAAGAAGGACAGAGAAGCCTGAAGTATGGATATGCTTTCCAAATACCAGGAAAACAATTCAGGGGAGCCTGGGTGGATCAGTCAGTTGAGTGTCTGACTCTAGGTTTCTGCTCAGGTCATGAGTGCACAGTTTGTGAGTTTGAGCCCCACGGTGGGTGCCACGCTAATAGCACAGAGCCTGCTTGGGATTCTTTCTCTCCTCCCCTCTCTGCCCCTCCCTGGCTTGTGCTCTCTCTCTCTCTTTCTTTCTCCCTCTCCCTCTCAGAATACATGAATTAATAAAAAAAAAAAAAAAAAAAAAGAAGAAGAAGAAAATTCAGTGCCCAGAACATACTCTCCATGGAACAATAAAAATAGATATATACATAAACAACCAAAAACATGTTTGTGTAAATGAATACATATATACTTTTTCATTCAGCTCTTAGCTCAATTTGTTTAATGTTCTGACTCCCCAAATTTTCCACATGTGTTTCCACAGCCACATAGTAACCAAACAACAGGAGAAACAAAGGTTCTCATTTTTCTTTAGAGGATGAGTCAGCAATGCATGTGATTTTCCTTTTCTATATGTGACATCCATAAATCTAGAACGGCTGCAGCATATTTCCTTCCGCTTGGCACCTAGGTAAGCAGTAACTCAGTAAGACTGCAGCTTCACCACCGTATTTGCTTTTAAAAATAGGATTCTCTGTTTTCTCCTCTGTCCTCAGGCCATATGGCTTCTAACAAAGTTCTTAACCAGGCTATACATGTGTGAAGACTGGATCTGCGAGATTTAAACAAACAGTGATGGTGATGATTTATAGTGATGATGATGATGGCCTGATTTCTTACTATAGGTGAGAAGGTCTGCTACGCATTTTATGCATGATACTAACTGTCCAAAATCTTTACCAGTCAATTATCTGCAGAGAGGAAAAGTAATTTTCCCAATGTTACACAACTTTCAAGTGGCAGGGTGGGGACTGAGGACACTTGAGCCGCATCTGAAGTTCTAAGGAAACTATCCGAAAACTGATATATAAGGAAAGAACTGAGTGTCTGTCCAGCTTTTCCAATATGAACTCAAGGGTCACTTGATAATCCACTGTTGGGATTTCTCTTCCTGGATTCTTTATGAGCATACTCAAAATTATAAAGGAAAAACATAGTCAAAACATCACAATATTGTGAATCCAAGAGAAATAACAGGACATGATTATCAGTAACAGCCAAAACTACCCGAGGGGAGAAAATGAGACTGTGTATGTTCTGATGGAAGAACACAGTAGCACATTCCACAATCCGATGAGGCCTCTCACAGTAACCAAGGCGCGGAAAAGCATGTTACATAACACCTCACAGATGCAATCAGTCAAAACCATATTGTGGAAAACCACTTGAGTCCTCACTAAATGAATTGCCGGAGATAGAATAAGGGTAAGAACTGGAGCAAGAGAGAGAAAATCTAGGGGATAAAAGAAACTTAAGCAACTTATCAACCAATTGCAATGTATAGGCCTTATCAGATCCCTAAGTTTAAAAATCCTTTGACAATTATGATATAGAGATACTTGAACACTGTCTCAATATTTGATGTTGTTAAGGAATTACTTTTTTTTTTTTTTATTTCTAGGAGAGAGAGAGAGAGTGTGAGCAGGGGAGGGTCAGAGAGAGAGGGAGTCAGAGACTGAAACAGGCTCCAGGCTCTGAGCTGGCCGTCAGCACAGAGCCCGACGCGGGGCTCGAACCCACGAACCGCGAGATCATGACCTGAGCCGAAGTCGGACGCTTAACCGACTAAGCCACCCAGGCGCCCCATTAAGGAATTACTTTTATCCATAGTTTAGGCATGATAAGTAATACTGCACTTATATTCTGAAAGTGTTATCTTTAGGTATAGTAATAAATATTCACAGACGAAAGAATGTCATATTTTGGATTTATGTCAATAATCTATAAGGAAGGGGATGTGGGGGTGGGACAGAGGTGAAAGAAGACAAACTGGGAGAAAGGAATCTTCATATGATTCTTTCAACATTTGTCAATACTGAATTTCTACCGTAAAGTAAAATAAGGGGAGCGTTTTTTAAAACCCAAATACAAAGAACCCACGAGTCGTTTTTGACTCCCTACAATTAATTTTCAAGCACCTCCATTTTCCCCTCCATGTCTGGTTCCCAGTGAGGGTCAACACAACAGAAGATGCGCTTGGAAGGTGGGCTGCTCGTGTGTGTCGATACCACACCTGCTCTCCTAAGCCCGTTGTTGTGACGGCGGGGGTACGGTTACCACATGCCCTTGCTGACTCCTCTCCATCCTAATTCTGTAACGGGAGGCGCTCAGGCCAACGTGACGGACTTGGGCGCAAGGAAGGGAAGACCGGACTGGAGGCGCCCGCAAGAGCGTGTGCGCGCATGCGCGCGGTCACCGGCAGAGGGCAGCACCGGGCGCCCCTGCAACTTCAGGCTTCCTCCTCACGCCACCCGCCTCGGCAGGGGCTTCACGGAGGCCTTGGGGGGCAGGTCCCCTGAAACCCCGGTGCGGCAGGGCTGGCACCAAGCTGGGACGGTGGTAACGGTCATAACGGTCAGTCTCCTCATCTGAGGGCTGGTCCCTCGAGCGCTCACTCGCGGACGTCACTAAGCCGTACACGTACTGTGCTTCCCGCGTACGTGCAGCTGTGCGTCAGGACGTGAAGCGGAAACCAGGGTCCTGAGGACGCGCTGAAAGGCGTCTGTCCGCCTTTCCGCGTTTGCTTCGGTGAAACAAGGAAAATCAGTCTACATCCCGATACTGAAAGACGACAAAGGGTGATCACAGATGCTTCACGTCTGCATTATTTACGGACGTGCGAATGGCAACCCGGCTGATGAAGCTCCCAGCGTTAAGCTGGCCCCACAGCGAACGCAGGCCAGGGAGACATCTTTCTCATGTGAACGGAAGCGTTTCGTGGTTCGCATTCAATATGAACTCCGATGGCAATTTTGGGGCTTCTGTCAGAGCCTGTACCTGTGTTAGGAATTGTGAAATATTGTGGGAAGCACATTTCCTGGTTCATTTCAATTTGGTATGTCATAACTCAGCTTCACTGGTAATGGCCTCTCGAGGTGGAAGCCATAAACCTGGCGCAGGAAAGAATTACAGGGTAAGAAATATGAGCCTCATTTTCTGACCTAAGGGTCAGAGAGTGGACTGCTGAGAAAACTTTCAGCAAGATTCCTACTTTGAGGCAAAATTAAGGGTGTAATGTGCATGTGGGAAAGAAATTAGGGCTTGCTCTAGGTGACACATTTTTACCCATTTTAGAGCCACAGACGTTAAACATATGCCGTCTAAAAAATATATTTTGATGAAACATTATTAAACATACCAATAGTAACATGCTGATAGAACATAAAATATAGATCTATGTTTTAAAATATAATTAAGATAATATTTTGAATATAGGGAATATTTATTATGAGATTAATTGACTAAAAGTTTCCAAATAATTCCATCAGTTAATTTGTGACCAAATATAAGTATATACTTATCAACACTAACACTGTTATTGGCTAAAATGAGCAAATCAAAGGACTCTAGATGCTGGTGAGGATGTGGAGAAATGGGCACCCTCCTCCACTGTTGGTGGGAATGTAAACTGGTGCAGCCCCTCTGGAAAACAGTGTGGAGGTTCCTCAAAACATTAACAATAGAACTCCCCTAGGACCCAGCAGTAGCACTGCTAGGAATTTACCCAAGGGACACAGGAGTGCTGAGGCATAGGGGCACATGTACCCCAATGTTCATAGCAGCACTCTCAACAATAGCTAAAACATGGAAAGAGCCTAAGTGTCCATCCACGGACGAATGGATCAAGAAGATGTGGTTTATCTATACCATGGAATACTACATGGCAATGAGAAAGAATGAAATCTGGCCTGTGTAGCAACATGGATGGACCTTGAGGGTGTTATGCTGAGTGAAATAAGTCAGGCAGAGAAGGACAGCTACCATATGTTTGCACATATAGGAGGATTAGGAGGAACTTAACGGAGGACCATGGGGGAGAAGAAGGGGAAAAATAGTGGGGGAAAGGGAGGGAAGCAAACCATGAGAGACTCTTGAGTACTGAGAACAAACCGAGGACTGATGGGGGTAAGGGGGAGGGGGGCTGATGGGCATGGAGGAGGGCATATGGAAACCAACTTGACAATAAACTATTTAAAATTTTTAAAAATACTGTTACAGGTTGTGTTTCAGATACAGCTGTGACATGTCAGGTTGAATTTGTTCCTGTATCAGTAACATATTACCTATTTCAAACATTACGCATGCCCACTGCATACAGACCTACAATTCCTAAAAAAACATAGTCAGAACAATCTGTTCAGAACTCTCACCATGGATGTGGTTGTTGAATTTTTTTAAAAGTAATATAAATGTCTATTCTTTGTCGAAGATTCAAGTGTTAGACTCATAGGAAAACTTCCTCTCCAGACCCCAGGAAAACCATACTCACAACCGACTTGAACCATCTCAATGCCTTCTCCATGCTTTTGAGGGAAATGTGAACTTATCTACATAATGGATTTTTAAAATACAATCAATCGGTGTGTTCTGTAACACTTTCCCCACTTAATAGTTGTTCTCAAAGTGTTTTCCATGTTCACAAACATAGATCTACATTGTACTGTTTCTTCACTAGACATTCTTCCAAATTGTGGGTGTACCCCATAATGTAGTTGACTCCCATTTCCAAAATATTCACTGTTATAAATAATGATACAAGAGTTTATGATTTCAAATAATAACGTGGTTAACATGTTGGGCTCTGGAGTGGTTTGATTACTATTTAACTACTAATGATCCCTGAGCAAAGTACTTAACTTTCTGAGACACATTTTGTTTCTCTGTGGACGAGGTAATGAGTACCTCCATCACAGGAATGCTTGTGAGGATTAAGGGATATAAGTCACATGGACTTGCCAGAGTACCCGTCACATAATACTCAATAAATGTTAAATAACACACACACACACACACACACACACACAATGTATGTAAAGTACCTGATATACCACCTAAGATGTGAAGTGCTCAATATATTAACTTTTGTATCTTCTCTATTTTTTAATACTCATTTAATATTGATCCAAAAGAACTCTTGATATAAAAAGTATCATTTATTATGTCCTTTTTCAATAATTCTACCATTTGACATTCTTTTAACTATATAATCTTTTATGTAATTTTTTAAATTTTATGAACACAAATTACTCAGTTGTTTCCTTATGGCTTGTGATATATATGTCATGCTTAAAAAGGCCCATGCCACAAAAATTATAAAAATATTCTCCTGTACTGTATAATTTGTATACTTTTTTTCATATGAACTGCTCACTGGTTCTGGATTATATCTTGTTAGACGATGTGAGGCATGTATGTGTTTTTTGTTTTGTTTTGGCTTTTTTGCAATATACAGCCATTTAATTCCAAGTCATTGTTTTTAATCCTCCAGCCCCCCCGCCCAGCCAACTATGGATTTGAAATGTCACCTTTAATCATATAATAGATGCATAGTCATGCATGGGTCTCCTTTAGGACTCTCTCATTATCGGTCACTGAGATTACAGGACATTTTCCTTATTTTGTAATATACTCTCAGTTGCTTTTGGTGTAAGTGTTAACCTTGTCACAGAGAAACAGCTGTAAAGATTTCCAGTCACTGATCCTTGATTCCATTACCCGTAACCACACACAGTCCTCAGCCTACGCGAGGTTGCCCAGTATCGCTGGCTCAGGCAAAAGAGAGCAATCCTGCCTGTCTGCTTCCACATGTAACTGTTCTCCCTTCTCTGCTGGAGCCGATCCCACCTGCAATCACCAGAAGGGGAAACCTCGCACACTGACTCTTCCCAACAGCTCCAGGTTGTGTGGCAAATATTTTCTGTCTAGCCTTTCCTTTCGTCACCACACGCACATGCACACGAGGTGAGCACCCTGCTGAGCGTGGAGGTGTAAGTGTGAACTTAGACAAACCACTTGGGTGTTTTGATTAGTGACTAATTAATGCTTTGGCTGGATATCACCTCACTGAGCAGAGAAATGGATTTGTTCCAAGAAATAGCTTTACAGAACCATTTTGTCAGCCAAGTTAAATTTGAAATTTGGGAAACTGCTGACTAGAACTTAACAAATACATGTAAGGTCCCCTCGAAAAGCAAAGTTTAACATTTTCCTTTTCTTCAGAATTCATAACTAACATTCCACTAAACCCAATAAATTTGTCATACCACTCTTTCCTCTCGTCCTAAATACTTGTGCTCATTAATCTATATTTCAAAACCTAATTTCTAGGATCTTCCAATATGTAAAACATTGCAGAAGCAATACTTGCTGCTATTTCTCCAAACTGTCAACAGCTCCTCACGAGGAAGTGCTGACTGTTAGCCAGTTTCCTCCCCCTGGAGCAGAGGGTCTCCAACAGAGTGCTCCCCCCTCCCCCTAGAGCAGAGGGTCTCCGGCAGAGTGCTCCCCACTCCCCCTGGAGCAGAGGGTCTCCGGCAGAGTGCTCCCCACTCCCCCTGGAGCAGAGGGTCTCCAACAGAATGCTCCCCCCTCCCCCTGGAGCAGAGGGTCTCCGGCAGAGTGCTCCCCGCTCCCCCTGGAGCAGAGGGTCTCCGGCAGAGTGCTCCCTGTTCCTCTCCGCACCCTCAACAGAGGCGCTCACGCACGTAACTCAAGAACACCCAAGGGGAAGTCAGCTCCCAAGTAATTTTTCTATCTATGAATAATACAGTAAATTTAATTTCCTTAAGAATTGCTGTCCAAAAGGGGCGCCTGGGTGGCTTAGTCGGTTAAGCGTCTGACTTTCGCNGTCTGTCTGTCCCTCTCTCTCAAAACTAAATGTTAAAAAGAATTAAAATTATACATTTTTGAACTCTTAATTAAAAAAATAAACTGAATTTAAGCTTAACAAAATTTTATGCATAGGACTTTACGAGTCCATCTGTATTCCTGATTCGTGTACCTATTGTCATACTGGCTTTCTCCCTTCTCTGTTTCCATCTGTCTATTTACATTTTTACAAATATATTTATACATGAGTGTGTTTGTGTTCTATACATCGTTATATGGAATATGTCTATTTCTAATGGAATTTTTGATGACCCATCTGAGAGTAAGTTGAAAACATCTTGACTTGATGCTTTACACAGAAATGCTTTAATGAAACTCTCTTACTAAGGAGATTTCCTTAAAGATCAAAATACAGCTTTCAGTTTCAGGTAATTTAATACTAGCCCACTAATTATTATCTACCATATGTTTCACTTCTAACTTCCCTAGTTGTCTCAGGCCCTTTACAGATTTGTTTCGTCTCTGCTGTGTGGTTTATCCAAGATGGTTAACCAGAGAGGCGCCTGATCAGCCGTGGTCTCCTAGCACATTGAGGATTTTCAATGGTATAGGCCACTCATTTTTACTGTCCCTCGGTTTGGCTTTGTACTCATATAATCGTATTCACAATCACTTTTGTATTTTGGGCAGGGATACTACATAAGTGATAACACGTCCCTCTCAGAGGAGTATATCTGAAATCACAGGTATCATTTTGACTCACTATCAGTGACACTAATTTTGCTCACTTGGCTAAATACAGACATACCAGTTTTCTCCCATGGAAAGATACTATTCCCCACTTTCTGAAAGTAATCGTTTTATTGAGAAAAAATTCACATACAACTCACTCCCTCAATTCAACATGTGTGATCCAACTGTTTTTGATGTATTCACACAGCTATACAAGAACCAGCACAACCAATTCTAGAACATTTTCACACTCTAGAGGAGGCTCAGTTTCACCTCAGAAATTCAGACCTCAGCAGCAACCACTATTCATTCTCTCCCCATTTACATACATCATGTGTATTTTAACTTTGATGGTTTTTTCTTTTTTAGGCAAAAGTACATTTCTAAGCATTATGTATATATTAATATTTCCTTTTACTGCATCTGAATTTTGGTCATAGCTCAAAAGCCTTTCCTCACATGGAGGAATTCATTCAATTTTCTACTTAGTGTGTATAATTACATTTTTTCTTACATTAACAATTCATGTGAAGTTTGGTCTAGTATATGCTGTGAGAGGGATCTACCTTTCTCTTTTTCTAAATGATTATCAAATCATTTACTGAAAAAGTCTACCTTTGGCACAAAGATCGGTAATGCCATTTTTATCATGCACTGAAATTTCATTTTCACTTGAGTCTCTTCCTAGAAATTTGACTTTATTGCACAGTCTTTCTGCCCAGTCATGTGTCCGGAACCTCTCATTTAGAGGAATTAAAGCAGGTTCCAATGCATGGTTGGTATAGTTTGCACACAAAGTTTTGTTCGTTTGTTTGTTTAAGGAATTCCTACCATTCTTCCATAATTTTTCATATGAATTTTCATTAACCCTCTGTTTTCAAAAAAAATAAAATAAAAAAGGTTGTTGGTGTTTTTATTAGATACACATTACATTTCTTAAATGGATTAAGCTGTTATCTTTACAAATGAGCTGTCCTGTCTCTTTCTTGGTTCTTTTGTTTGTTCTTTAATGGACAGAAAGCGATGAAGTTACATGGTGTGATTCAGTCATTTCGCATAAATGTGGGCCTGCCCCTGAAAATGAGCCACGTAAGTGAGCACTGTTTCCCGCTTGTCACAAAGTAGAAGAGGGGCCACAGAACTTTCTCTAGTGCATATAGTCAAGATTCTTTAAGAAAATCTAGAAAACAATAATGTTAAAGAATGACAATTTGGACTGAATTACAAAGACTATCAAAGTAGTAAGGACGCAGATGATTTTCATAACAGGAGTGCAGAAAATTATATCTAAGCTTGATGAAGATATATAAAAGTTAAATGTATTAATTATTTTCACCAGAAAATAAAGGGCTAAATTGACAAGATGAACCCTCAGACACATAAGCTTTTCTATTTTGTGCCATGTGGTAGCTTCTAATGTGTTTTCAACTAATGACACAAGCTTACTGTAAACCAGAGGACAATTTACAAAAACAATAACATGTTTGTTCGGGAGCATTTTTTAAAAATTATTTTAACATTTATTTATTTTTGAGAGACCGAGAGAGGCAGAGCATGAGCAGGGGAGGGTCAGGGAGAGAGAGACAGAGAATCTGAAGCAGGCTCCAGGCTCTGAGCTGTTTGTCAGCACAGAGCCCAACCTCACAAACCATGATGAGATCATGACCTGAGCTGAAGTCGGATGCTCAACCGACTGAGCCACCCACACATCCCTCTCAAAAACTTTTTAATAGATGCTCAGTTTTTAGAGTGGGTTTGTTGGAAGAATGAGCAAAATTCTGATTCTGAACTTTTTAATGCCTTCTCTGCGCATAGAAGGAAATCCTTCTACAGTGTCTTTTTAATATATTTTCAAAAACATTTTGCTTTCAATTAGAATATTTTTCCCTTGGCCTCACCAAACAAGAGCAAGAACAATAACCAATTGCCCAGCACCATAAATACCAGCTATAATAATGGTCAGAGAGGTCCACTCTGTGTCCTGACTTACTTTACCTGAAGCTCTCAGTGCACATGTCCAAACACCTAGAGCGCCCACTTAGCCTCACAACTAAGGTTGATGACCTCTGGGAATTTTTTTTTTTTTTTTGTAATTATCCTCTTTGTTCAGTTACTGTTTTCATTGTATGTGTGATAGTTTTGCTTTTAATAGACATGCATGTTTGCATAGAGTTCTGGATTCTTGTGGTGATAAGTAGGAAATGAAGATCTAAGACTAGTAAAAAACAAAAATAAAAAATAAAATATTTTTTTCAATGGGCACCTGTGTGGTTCAGTGGGTTATGTGTCCAACTTTGCCTCAGCTCATGATCTCACAGTTCATGAGTTCGAGGCCCATGTTGGGCTCTGTGTTGACAGCTCAGAGCCTGGAGCTGGCTTCGGATGCTGCCCCTCCCCTGCTTGCACTCTGTCTCCCAAAAATGAGTAGGTGTTAAAAAATAAAGTTAAAAAACTAGTTAGGAAGAAAACAGAAAATAATTTGGTTTACATTGGGGCTAATATATTACTGGGCATCAAATTTATTTGTGACAAAGATTTCTAAGGGTGATTTAGAAACACTAAGGACTGGAAGATGCCCCTTCAAGTGACTTGTGCCTCACGGATGATGAGTGATACTAACGAGGGTAGCTTCTGCCATCACTCTAATTTTTTGATCAAAGTGGAAGAATTAACTTCTCCTAAATCAAATTACTGACATAGTGGGTATGCAATGGTGGCAGAGGGAAGGGACATGTTGGAATCGCTCACTCATTCACTCCAGTGTTACTGCTGTCAATTTGTGAAACATGGATGATGAAACAAGTTGCCAGTAAAAAAAATAATAATAATAATGATAATAAGTGTAGAATTGTGGAAGTATAAAAATTGTTGCCAAAATAATCAGTGTCCAATTGTCCAAAAGAATGGGTAATTGCCAGGTGCAGACACTCAAATGCCATCTGTTGCATTTGATTTAATTTCTTCACTCTTCCACAGAGGTAGCAAAGGGCAGGGGCAGTGCAGTCTCTCAGAAAATTGAGTTTCTGAGGTGTGGCTGATCTGTTGATTTTGGTTGCTTTAACGATCAGTTCAGCCACAGACATCACTACTGATTATGAAGAAAAGCTGGAGAAACCATAGAGTGAAAGGATTTGTTAAAAATGCATGTAATTAAAATGCATGTAATTAATTCACCATTATTTTTGAATACCTACTATGTGCCAGGGAATGTTCTATTTACCAAGAGCAAGCAGTTATGAGAGATGAAAGCCTGGTCCCTACTGGAGTTCATATCCTTAGTGGAAAAGGCAGTGAGCAGACACTAATTTGCACTTATTGGACAGTTGATGTGTGGCTGCACATTTTTCCTCAGAAGCTTACATGCATTACCCGCATCACACCATCTAATATTCGCAAAAGCCCTGAAAAGGGAAACATGAAGATTCTGAAGAAAAAAGAAGGTAATTTACACAGCCAGTAAGTAAGAATTCTGAGAATCTAAAGCCAAGCTACATAAACGCCAGATGTTGTAACAAGTCATGAAGGAAAAATAGTAGGAGAAGGGAGACTAAAATCAAAGTTGCTCATGGTGGGGAGTGGAGTATAATTGTGAAAATGGTGGTTGTGGAAAGCCTTCCTTGGGGGGGTTATTATGAGCAGAGAGGGAATGATTCTTAAATCCAGGAGATAAGCATTCTACATAGAGGGAACAGCAAAGGCAAACACACCTGAAGACAGGTATGTCTGGAAAGCAATGAGAAGCCAACATGGAGTGTCGTGATGGAGGGAGAAGGTGGTAAGAGGTCAGGACGAACGGATTCTGGCAGGGGAGGCAGTGGGAGGTGCTGGTGGCACAGAACTCATCAATTTCTTTGTCACTGCAGCCACTGTCACCAACGCACTCAGACACCCTCAGATCCTTTACCGTCTCTACGTGCCCCTCGTTGACTCTGGAAAACTGTTCTCAAGCCCCTGGGTCCGCTACGTCCTTTTTCCACACACATAGTGATGGGGAGTTAGGTCTCCCCCGGACCGCCCGTGACGGATGGGGGCAGCTAAGCCTTGAGCAGGAACCACCTCTGAAGAGTAATTTACATCCCAGAGCTTCCTGGTAGGATGGAGTTAAAACCGCCTCCCCCACAACTCTGTCTGGAAGCGCCCGCTTGGTTGGTTTCTTCCCCTTCACCTCCCTGCTTTCTTTACCTCTGTACTGTTTTCCCCCAAGAGCATTTTCTTAATAAAAGGCTTGCACATGAGTCCTTATTTGAGGCTGCGTTTTTAAGGAACTCAATCTAAGACAAGTGAAATTCAGTAACCTAAATCGGCTCATCTTAGGAAGCAGTTTCTAATCCTCCAGGACTGAAACCTGGAGTTAGACTCCTCAGTGGTCAGATGTTACTAAAGAGCACGGCCCCGGTGCTAAGTGGAGCGTATATGTCCCCTGCCATGCTGCAGCAGTGATACCACCGAGATTTTCATCCACTGTGAACTGGAATGGGTCCAAAAGTTATATGCAGTATCTCCTACACAGGGGAGAGATGGGGGTGTTGTAATCACAAGTGCTGTCAGATCTGTTAGTTGTTGCTGGGTGTAAATGATGTATTGAAGATGGCAAATAGAAGCCTTTTGTCAGCCAAAAATCAACTCAAGACACAACTCCATGACAGTGTTTAAAGAGAAACTCATTCCCCACAGGTGAAGGGTTAGCTATGCAGAAGACCAGGCCCAAGATATGATTATGAGTCTCTAATAGTAAAGTCAGGTTTCAATAGGAAAGAACATCTGGATGAGTATCTGGGGGAAGTTGGAAAATGGCCTCTCAAAGATATCCACAGCCTAAAGCTGTGAATGTTACCTTATTTGGCCAAAACAGTAGGTATTTGAAAATGTATTTAACTTAAAGATTTTGAGGTGGGTAACTTAAATTCACATTGTATATTCTTATTTTAATGTGTTACTCTTAAGTACTATACAATTTTTAAGTCAAATCTGGCAAGCTTATTAGCCTTTTTTTGTAGTGTTAAGTCCACTTATATTTAGTATAATTACTAAATACATATACAGATATCAACAGATAACATTTGCCATCATATATTATCACTACTTCTTTTCCATTTGGTCTATCTGTGTTCTGTTCCATTTTATGTCACTGCTGCTTTCTTTTGGGTGAATCAAACAATTTCTGTGATTCACTTTTGTCCTATAAGAAACTTGTTAGAAAAACATATTTTAACTGTTCTTTAATTGTTCTGCTAGAGATTATAATAAACATCTTTATTTCAGTATAGCTTAATATACCTTTGTAGTTTACCATTTTGTGATACTGCTGCAAAATAAACTTTCATCTCTATATTCTATATTCCATTTGAATATCTCTCTATATATTCCATTTGACCCTACCCTTTTTTCGTTGTGTTTCCATGTTTCAATTTGACTAATTTTCTTCCAGACTCTGAATGAATAAATTCTCCATTTTTTAAAAAGTTCTACTGAGAAATCTGCTAGGGACAATGTTCTTCAGCCTTTGTCTGAAAATCTTTATTTCACATTATTTTTAAGGAGTATTTTCATTGTGTATATTTTTGCTTGATAGCTGTATTTTTCAAGCCCTAGAGAGATACTTGCTTTTGCTTTTCAGCAGTTTTGCTCTGAGTTACCTTGGTATACCTTCCTTTGCATGTGTTTTGTTAGAAGTTTACAGCGCTGCTGGAATCTCTAGGTTCATTTTTTTTTTTTTTTTTTTAGTTTAAAAATTGTTAGATTCCATCACTTCAAACGATAACTTTGATCCATTATCTCTCTTTATTTTCTCCTCTGGCATCAAAACATGTAAGCATGTTTTACCTGTCCTTTTAAAGGTTTCTTTAATTATTATGGTAAAATACATAATAAAATGCATAAAATTTATCATCCTAACCTTTTTTACAGTTAACAGTGAAATCATATCAAAAATATTCATAGTGTTGTGCTACCATATCCATCATCCATTTCCTTAACTCTCTTCATCTTGTAACGTTCTCTATGCATTACATAATAAGTCTCCGTTCACTTCTTATGCTAACCCCTGGGAGCCCCTATTATGCTTTCTGTCTCTATGATTTTGGCTAATCTAAGTAAGTGGAATGTAAGTGGAATTAAACATTCTTTGCCTATTTGTGACTGGCTTATTTTAATTGGCATAATGAGATAAAGTCCATCCAAGTTTTAGCATGTATGTCAGAATTTCCTTCCTAATTTTTAAGGCTGAATAATATTGCATTGTATGTATATATCACATTGTGTTTATCCTCATCTGCTGATGGACATTTCGGTTACTTGCACAATTTAACTATTGTGAATAATGCTAAATTCTTCAATTACCCAGAAGTGAAATTGCTGGATCATATGGTAATTCTATTCTCAACTTTTTGAGAAAATATCAACTATTTCCCACAATAGTTGTACCATTTTACATTCCCAGCAGTGTGTGAGCAAGCACATTATTCCACATCTCTGTCAATACTTATCATTTTATGTTTTTTGTTAATTTTAGAATAGTCATCTTAATGGGCATGAGATCATATCTCAAGTAGTTTTGATTTGCATTTCCTTAGTGATGACTGATGTTGAATATCTTTTCATGTGCTTGTTGGTCATCACAATATCATTTTTTGAGATATGTCTATTGAAACCTTTTACCCATTTTTGACTTGTTTTGTTGTTGTTGTTTTGTGGTTCTGGTGTTGAACTTAGTAGTTCTCTATATATCCTGGATATAACTCCCATAGCAGATGTAAAGTTTCTAAATATTTTCTCCCATTGTATACACTGCCTTTTTACTCAGTTGACAGTCTTTTAATCTAAAAATTTTAAATTTCATTAAATACTATTTATCTCTTTTGTTGCTGATGTCTATGCTTTGGGGGTCATATTCAAGAAATCATTTCCAAATCCACTGTTATGAAGATTTTGCTCTGCTCTGTCAGTTGTAGAGTGTGAGGTCTTACTTTTAACTCTTTGATTCATTTCTAGTTTATTTTTGTATGTGGTGTGAAGTAAATGTTCAAATTCATTCTTTACATGTGGATATCCAGTTTTCCCAGAATCATTTATTGAAAATACTATCCTTCCCTGTGGAATGGTCTTGGTATCTTTGTCAAAAAAAATCACTTCAAATTATATTCAAGGATTTATTTCTACTCTCTATTCTATTCCACTGGTCGGTATGTCTGCCTTTATGCCAGTACTATATTCTTTTTAACACTAGCTTTGTAGCTAAGTTTTGAAATGAGAAAATATAAGTCTGAAGAGCATGGTTCTTTTTAAAGATCACTTTGGCAGGGCACATGGGTGGCTCAGCTGATTGAGCATCCAATTCTTGATTTCAGTTCAGGTTATGATCCCAGGGTCATGGGGTCGAGTCCTCTGCTGGGCTCTGTGTTGATCATGGAGCCTGCTTAAGATTCTCTCCCTCTGCCTCCTTCCCCAACTCATGGTCAGTCAATCAATCAATGTCACTTTGGCTATTTGAGCTTCTTTGAAATCGAATTTTAGGATTTTTTTCCTAATTCTACAAACAACTTCCTTGGGATTTTGATAGGGATTGCACTGAATCTGTAGACTGCTTTGGGTAATATGATATGTCAACAATATTACATCTTCCAATCCATGAACATGGAATGTGTTTCCATTTACTTATGCCTTCTATAATTTTTTAAGCAATGATCTGTTAAGTGCATTGTATACACCTTTCACTTCATTGGCAAATTGCTAATTATTTTACCTTTGTGTGATAAGGTTAGTTAACACATTGAATACCTCACAAGTTACCGTGTGTGTGTGTGTGTGTGTGTGTGTGTGTGTGTTAAGATCTTTAAAGATCTATTCACTTACCGACTTTTAATTATACAATGCAGTATTGCTAAGTATACTTGGAAGGCAGCTATGCTCACCACTATACCACTAATGCTGCTCAAGTATTTGTACATCAGTTCTCCAGAACTTATTAATTTTATAACTGTAAATTCATACCTTTTGATCCCCTTCACCAATTTACCTCATCCCCTGACCCTGGTAATCACTAATTTACTCTGTTTTTATGAGTATTTTTTTGTATGCCAAATAGAAGTGAAATCACACAGAATTTGTCATTCTTTGATTTCTTACATGTGTGTATATATATATATTTACATTTCTTTATTGATTCATGTATCAACAAATACTTAGGTTGTTTTCATACCTTGAGTATTGTAAATAAAGCTGTAATGAACATAACAGTGCCAGTATTTCTTCTAAACAGTGATTACATTTCCTTCAATTTATACCCAGAAGTGAGATGGATGAATCACATGGTAATTATATTTAAAATTTTTCGAAGAACCTCCATACGGTTTTCCATAATGTCTGTACCAGTTTACATTCCTACCAACAGCACACAAGTGTTCATTTTTTTTTTTTTTTGACATCCTCACCAGCACTTAAAATCTCCAGTCTTTTGGATAATAGCCAACCTAACACATTGAGGTGCTATCTCATTGTAGTTTTAATTTGCCTTTTCCTGATGATCAGTGATGTTGAGCATCTTTCATGTACCTGTTTGCCATTTGTGTATTTTCTTAGGACAAATGTCTATACAGGCCATTTTTCCATTTAATTGGAGTACATGTTTTGTTGTGGTTGTTGTTGCTGTTGTTGTTGAGTTACAGGAGTTCTTATATAGTTTGGAAATTAACTCCTTATCAGATATATATGGTTTCCAAATATTTTCTTTCATTCTACAGGTAGTTTACCTTTGTGTTTGATGATTTTTTTTTTCCTGTACAGAAGCTTTTAGTGTAGTTTAGTCCCAATTAATGACTTTTGCTTCTGTTGTTTGTGCTTTTGGTGTCATTAAAAAAAAACAAACAAACATTGCCAAGTTAAGTGTCAAAAAGCCCATTTTCTTCTAGTTCTACACCCTCAGATATTATTATTTGATCCATTTTGAGTTAATTTTCCTTAGTCGTGTTAAGTTTGGAGACTCTTTTCATTGTTTCGCATTTGGTTATGAACTTTTCCAACACCATTTATTGAAAAGACTATCTTCTCCCCATTGAGTATTATGGGCTCCCTTGTCCTAAATCAGTTCACCATATATGCATGGGTTCATTTGTGGGCTCTTGATTCAGTACCATTCGCCTGTGTGTTTGTTTTTATGCCAGTACCACATTGTTTTGATTACTAGAGTTTTACAGTATAGTTAGAAGTCGGGAAGTGTGATTCCTCTAGTTTTGTTCTACTTTCTCAGAATTGCTTTGGCTATTCAGGGTCTTTGGTGGTCTCAGACAAATTTTAGGATTGTTATTTCTACTTCTGTAAAAAAAATGCCATTGAAATTTTGATAGGGATTACATTGAACCTATATATGGCTTTGGTTAGTACAAATATTTTTTAAATGTTTATTCTTTAATTATTCTTTAATAAATGGGATATCTTTCCATTTATTTGTGTCTTCTTCAATTTCTTTAATCAATGTTTTATAGTTTTCAGTGCATGGCTCTTTCACCTCCTTGGTTAAGTTCATTCCTACATTTTTTGTTGGTTTGTTTTTTCTTTCTTTTTTTTGTAACCACTCTTAGTAGAATTGTTTTATTTCTTTTTCAGATAGTTTGCTGTTAGTGTATAGAAACATCACTCACTTTTGCATGTTAATTTTGTATCCTCAAGTTTTCTGAACTCGACCGTATCTAACAGATTTTACAGGTGTGTTTTGTCAGGGAAGCACCTTCATCAGTCAGAGGAGCTTGGGATACTGGACTGCAGAGCTTGCAGCATATGCCCATTAATCACTTGGTGAGGTTCCCCTAGCGAGCCCTGTGAAGTGAGACCCAAGTGAACCTCCCAGGAAGTATCATGCAACACTGGGGAAGCTGGATATCCACCTTGGGCTCTGTTTTTCCCACTGGATTAACTTTATAGGCCCAGCAGGAGCCTCTTGGTTTGGTGGTGTGCCAGCCTAAGGGACAGGTGGTGCTATTTCAGTGAAACTTCTCCTCTTACACTTCAAATGTGGTCCTTCTCAGTCTCTCTTGTCTGGGGAATGCTTCAACCTCACCACTGGGTTCTGAGATTATTACAGTGGTGTCTTAACCATGGCGAGTTGCTAGTTGGTCTTCCTGTAAGAGACGCTGAAGTCAAGAAAGAACCCTGTTGCTATCTGATGTCAGTCTCCAAAATGCAACTAACATTTTTTGGGGGGGATTTTTATAGTTTCCTACTTATATCATCACCAAACATGATTTTATTTCTTCCTTTCTAATTTGGATACCATTTTTTTTTCTCTTGACTGAGGGCTCTGGAAAGAACTTGTTGTACCATGCTAACTAAAAGTAGTGAAAGTAGTCACCCTTGCCTTGTGCCTGATCTTAGAAAATAAGCTTTCAGGGGCGCCTGGGTGGCTTAGTCGGTTGAGCGTCTGACTTTCGCTCAGGTCATGATCTCGCGGTTCGTGGGTTCAAGCCCCACATCGGGCTCTGTGCTGACTGCCAGCTCAGAGCCTGGAGCCTGTTTCAGAGTCTATCACTCCCTCTCTCTCTGACCCTCCCCTGCTCACGCTGTCTCTCTCTCTCCTAGAAATAAAATAAAACATTTAAAAAAAAAAAAAGAAAGAAAATAAGCTTTCAGCATTTCACCATTGAGTATGATGCTGTCAGTTTTCCATATATTGATTTTATTACGTGGAGATATATTTTCCTTCCAGTCCTAGGTTGTTGATTTTTTTTTTTTTTTTACAAGAGGGTGTTGTTGGGTTTCTCAAATACTTTTGATGCATCAAGATGACATGTATTTTCCCCCTTTGTTTTGTGTTATGTGGCATATTACATTTGATGGATTCTCATGTGTTGAACCATCCTTGAATTTCAAAAATAAGTTCCACTTGGTCAAGGTCTGTTATCCTTTTAATATGCTGAATTCAGTTTAGTAGAATTTTGTTGAGGATTTTGCATCATTGTTCAATGGTCTATAGTTTTCTTTCCTTCTGGTGAGAAACAACTCATATCACCCATCTTTTAGCCCCTCCTGCTTTAAGCATAATCCGGCAACAAGTCCCAAGCCGATCAGATGGATAACGTAAGCCGGCAGGACCATGGCGGGCCATACTTCTTTTTCATATTAACTGAACAGAAGGCAGCTTTAAGGATTTGCTAGAATACGAAGCTGCATGAGAAGTCTATTAATCTGTCATCTCTTTACATCTCTGAGAAACTCAAGGCTTTTTAAAATTAAAATCATATGAATTTGTAAACAGTGCAAGTTCCTCCAGTTGTGTGAACGGCTGAGAATCACTGAAGAAAGAGCAAATCGCTCCTTGCAAAATGTGCAAGCTGCTTTTGACCAGCTCCTTCCCAACCGCAAGGCTTCATGCTTACACTTGTGCACAGGACACAGCGCATGTTCCCCCCAGGCGTGCCTCATATTCAGGTGTGCTTTTTTTCCTCCTAGAAATAATTCTTTCCACCTCACTCACTGTAAAAATTGAAATATACATGGTCTTTGTTGTAAACAGTCTTTTAATCTCCACTAAGCATTCTACGTTAGTTTTGTTTTTCTCTATCTTCCCATGTAAGCAAAGTAATTTTATTGCCTGTGAGAAAGCAATGATTATTTTATCTAAGACGCGAATAAATCACTCAGCAGTAGGCCCACTGCTTCTGCAGAGTGAAAGTGGAATCTGCAATATTTATGCTAAAATACATCTATCCAAGATCCAGCTTAGCCTAAGAGAAACGGACACAACTAAATATGTGAACGTAATCGCACTGTCCCTTAATGCAAAAGAGTGAGCAGAGGAGTTTTTGTTATAAATGCCTCAACAATAATGTCCAAGCATATGGTGATTAATTGTTCAATAGTATTGTAACGTTCCTGTCACTAGTCACATTGTTACCTAGGGTACTTTCTCTTGAATTCGCGGTTTCTATTATGAGGAAATGAAAATGATTACGTTTCGTGTTCAGCCATGTGCATCCAAGCGGCTCATTCAAATTCTGCCCCTGCCTGTCCCCTTCCTCTCGGGAAGGCACAGTGAAGGGTGGGAGAAACGGATCCGTATCCTGCTGGCCTGAGACCCTGCGATGGGGCGCGAGGGATGGAACCTCTAACACTGAGCAACTCCCGGAAGTACTTCCAGAGACCTCACCACCGAAAACCCCTTCCCCCCCCCCTTCTGTTTACTCGGAGGTCAAGGGTCCGTATACATGTAGCACACATCACCCAGGAATTATGTGGGAAATAAATGTCACGCTCGGTCCTTATGTAAAGTCCCACACGCCAACTACGAAGCTGCACGTGGAAATCATCTCCGCGGCCCAGAGCTTCACCCGGGTTTGCTTTTCACTTCCCGGTGGGGGATGATGTCCCAGGGACCCCAGGTCGGGCTTCTCCAGGCGCCCCCTTCCCGCTTTGCGTGCCCCGTGCTCCCAGCTCGGGACGGCACAGCCATGAGCCTCAGGAATCAAGGGCACGGCTGTCACCCCCTGGCGAGAAAACGTCAGCTCCTACAACCGACGGGCTCTGCCCGGTAAAATTTCCAACGCT
>NW_027527559.1:1158671-1166272 GCF_008692635.1 Crocuta crocuta
CGCCCACACGCTCTTCGAACGCTGCAAGTGAGCGCGTCGAGACGAGCCTCCACACCACGGCTTTGCTAAAAGAGACGAAAGCCTCTGATTCTTGGACGGAGGCAGCGGAAACGCCAGGTTTATCCATCTGAAGTCCTTCACTTTCCTCCGAACGCTCGGATTGCAAATCCCTGTCGGAGGCAGAGCCGGCAAAGGGGGCCTCGGCCGGGAATGCGCGAGGAGGACTCGCCGCAGGCCCCGGGGACGGCGCGGGGCACCGGCGACAACTGGGGGCTTCCCGGGAGGGAGCGTGAGGGGGGGTCCGACACGAAGCTGGGCCTCACACGAGGGTCCCGGAGAGAACTTCCAGTGGTACAATAAGAGATACTTCAATACTGAATTAAATACAAAATACAAACAGTCGTGGACACCAGCAGTGACCAGCTTAGGGGTGTGTGTGTGTGTGTGTGTGTGTGTGTGTGTGTGTGTGTGTGTGTGTNGTAAAACGCACTTAGAACAACAACAACAAAATAAAATTATACCTAATTACATCCAATGCTTTCTGAAGTATGAGATTGTCTAATATTTAAGTACAAAAGACGGGCCCTGCTCAATTAATGTAACCTCAGACTTTAGGTGTTTTTCTTTTTCTTTTCTTTCTTTTTAGTTTTTTTTTTTTTTTTTGTGATAAACTGAAGTGCAGTTGATTTGGGGTAGGAAAAGACAGAGTTGGGGTGCGCCCGAGGGTAGAGCAAAGGTGAACAGAACACTAGGAACACTATATGTACCAAGAGCCAAAACACGACCTCCTATTGTGGTCCAGAAGCAAGAGCCAGATGAGTTTGCAAAATAAAGGTTTCCAAGGGCAGAGCAGGCGTTCTGCCTGCACACACAGACTTACAGGTGCACGGCCAGGCATCCAGTGAAAGATGCTTAAATAAATCAAACCGGCAAACGAGGAAAGGAGTCACTCGTCTTCCCTCCTCCTCCCGCCCTTCCGCACCTGCTCGGCCGCCCGGCGCACAGAGGGGCCCCAGCTGCCGGGCCTCCCCTCGCACGTGCTCCACGCACCGGGCCTCTCTGCCCCGCGGGGGCTCGCAGCGAGGGCCGCGGAAATGGGAAGGCGCTGCGGGTCTGGCCTCGACGGCAGGGCGCGCACTAAGCAGCTGAGTCGGGAAGGGGATGGACCGAGATGCCCGGGAGGACAGTGTCCTGCCTGGGGTGGGGGGGGAGCACACTGGGGGGGAGAGGGCGCTGGAGGGGGGTCCCCAGGACCGCACACCGCGGAGAGACGCTCGCTCTTGGGAAGGCCGTTTGCGGACACAGCGTTCTTTCCACCCGGTGGCCTGGGGAGGCGGGACGACGCGGACGCGCAGGCGCAGGCAGCCCGGGAACAGCTGGGGGGGCCTCGCTCTACCTTCCAACGCGGCCTCCTTCCGCTTCTCCCCGGGGCTCAGCCCCCCCGCCGCCTTCCCTGCGCCTCCTGCACCCGCAGTGTCGGTGTTCAGGGCAGGACAGGTCCCCGCAGCTGGAGAGCCCAGGCCTGGCCCCTGGGTGCCTCCCGTCAGGACACACCGCTGTGGGTGGAAACGCCAACACAAGCCACGGCGTCCGCACCTCATCCCAGGGCTCCTTCCCGCGGATCAGCCCGTTTCTTCCTCCTCCTTTTGAGGAGACAGTGTGTGCGGTGGAGAAATGTGTGTGTGTGAACAGGGATCAGTTACCGAAAGGAGAGTTACTAGGCCAAGTCCGGAAGAGTTTCTCAGATGTGTCCCGAAGGTTAGTATCACTGCCACACTTGTTCAAATGTGAATTCACTTTTTAAAAATTTTTTAACATTTATTCATTTTTGAGAGACAGAGTGTGAGCAGGGGAGGGGCAGAGAGAGAGGGACACAGAATTGAAGCAGGCTCCAGGCTCTGAGCCTGACATGGGGTCCGAACCCACAAACCATGAGATCCAGACTTGAGCCGAAGTCAGATGCTCAACCAATTGAGCCAACCCGGCGCCCCATGAATTCACTCTTTTACCAATGTATTTGCATCTATTAGTTTCCGTGGAGCAGGGCTGCTCAGTAGAAATGCAATGAAAGCCACAAATATATGCCATTATGTGGAATTTTAAGTATTTATATTTAAAAAGTAAAAATAAGTGAAATAAACTTAAATGTATTTTATGTAACTCAATATATCCAAAATATTATTTCCTCCTATATTCTAGCAAAAATTATTATTAACATGTTTACATTTTTTTCACAGAAAGTATTTCTTTTCTAAGTTTTTTTAATTTTGAGAGCGAGAGAGCAGGGAAGGGGCAGAGAGAGAGGGAAGAGAGAATCCCAAGCAGGCTCTATGTTGTTAATGCAGAGCCCGACACAGGGCTCGAACTAAAAAACTATGAGATCGTGACCTGAGCCAAAACCAAGAGTCGGACGCTTAACCAACTGAGCCACTCAGGAGCCCCTCATAGAAAATCCTTAAAGCCAGTGTTTATTCTACACAACTCGTCTGCATTCAGAGCATTCACATTTCAAAGGCCCAATAGCCACATGTGCTTCGCAACTACCATGTTGTGCAACACAGCCCTCCGGAATATGCTTTCTCACCATAATTGGTATTCATTTACAGAAGCCACAGCCAGCGTCCAGTTAGTAGCTGTTACTTCGGCAGGAGATTTCAACCCTGTCTCAGCAGTGACTGTCAAGAATTAAAACTGTCAGCTTCGAGATTAACAGCTTTGCGCATCTTCAACAATAGTTTTGCTTTTGTAAATTCAACTCACGGAACCACGTGTCATATGCTTTCATAAGATGCAAGAGGTTTTAGACAAACATTACTTAAAATGATCTTTAAAACTAACTTATATTGAAGTAGGGCTGAAAACAGGCAGGTTATCCTCAAAAGAGTCACACAACAACCTACATTTCCTGTAATTCACTTGCATGTGGAATGTATTTCCATTTCTCAAGCCGGTAAAATAACTGGACGGTTCTAACGTCTGAAATGCTAAGTAATTTATAGTGACAATCAGTAGTTCCCAACCAGACCCGACATCTTTAGTGCTTCCAGAAATTCAAATCTTTCCAACTGACTATAGATTCCTTCCTGCGCATCAGTACTATTGACTTCTATTTAAGTGTTCCATTTTACAGGTGTTTTAACCGACTAACAGTGTGAATAAAAGCCAGGCCGTACTACTAGTGGCTGGGGATGACCGACAGAGGGAAGGAAAATTCCCAACAGTCGCTGAGGTTGGATCTCCCAGACGTGGCCCTGGCCTCATGGCTGCTGCGTCCCTGCGAATACTTGGCTGGCCAAGGTCAAACATCGGTGGGAAATCTTAAAGGATAAAGTTAAGAAAGGAATCACTCACTGAAGAAATAGGTACGTTCTATCTTCAGAGAATAAAGTCCTACTGATGAGAAATGAACATGAAATCAATCAGAAAACGAAGATACGAATAATCTCCAGGTCGCCCTGGCTGAAGACAGTGTAGAAAGGGAAGCCGAGTTCAACTGTAGAAAGAGCCACCATGAGACTCCCTGGATCACTACTTGATCACGGCGGCTCTGATGCTGGCCACTTGCCGCCTCCCACCTGACACAGGGGACCATGCACAGCCCTGCCTGGAGTCTGCTCTCTTTCGTGGCCCAGCTCCAGTCTCTGTCTTTTAAAATTACTGTGTTGCTGCTGTATGAGTACAAGTATTTTATTTGGTTGTGTTAAATCCGAGTTATTTGAGGGGATCTGCCATGGGCTACCATTCACTCTTCCCCTAGGATTTCTAAGCGGAAACTGTAAAGCCTACACAGCAGATTAGCCAAATATTTCATAGCTTGAGGAAGGTTCCCAGTCAGTATAGACAAAGGAGACAGACTCTAGTAGGAAAATGGGTGAAGTTGATCAAAAAGAAAAAGAAATAAAGAACTGGGTTTAAAATGATCTTCAATAAAGTATGACTCCTTTTTTATTTTTAAAGAGAAAAAGACTTGGGAGGAGATGACTCAAATTCTCCTAGCAGATATTCTGATTCATTTTATCTGATTAACACTTATATTTATGCCAGGAATTTCTGATACAGATTGAATGCTGGAGGAGAGACGAAGGAAGGAATCGGGGAGATTTATAGGAAACCACTGGTATGTAAAAGCCAACCATGACCTGGAGGAATGGCCAGAGATTCTGGGGGTGGCCTCTGTCCTCCTGTGGGGGGGCCTCTGTCCTCCTCGCCACCCCTCCCCCTTTTGGGAGCGTACTGTGGTAAGTAAGCATCTGTTATACCGGGAAACATTTTGAAAGTACATCAAGATTGTATTTCAGCTTCATGACACAAGGAATTTAAGTCTATTTTGATATTTTCTGAAAATACTCCCTTTGAATAAGCCATTTTAACATACCACCACATTTGCAAAAAGCCACACTCCAATTTAACTGCAAAAGAACACCTTTTCTTTACTGAGCCAACTGCCAAAACATTTGAAAATATTCTCGATTTAAGAGCCTGTTTCTCCCCACAGAAGAATCTGGAGCACAGGCAAGAAGTTTCCAATAATACCCTTCCAAATGGTGTGGAAGTGCCTTTTCAATGCCAGTGACAGGGCAGGGGTCGGAGTCCCGAGCCCCGAAACGGGGACACGGGGAATCAGTGCTTGGAGAAGAGGTTGCTGGGAAACAGACTGGGTGTGAGTTCCACTTTGTCAGGGTGGAACTGCCTGGCCTTCGGTGTGTTAACTTTTCTGAGCCTCCAGTTTCCCTAACTGCAAACTGGAGACCACGATTCTGTGAGAAGGCGCCGGTTCCCGGCCATCACTACACTGCCTGGCACTCAGGACACGCTCCGTAAAACAAGTGGATTTACACAGGTTTACCGTCCACATAGACGAAGTGCATCACGGCACGGCCCTCACCAGCTTAAAATCCTAAAATAAGCTCCTTGAAACACAAATAAGTATCAGCCTCCTTACCATTTGTGAGGCTTCTTCTCGAAGATCTGCCTTCATACCCTTTTCTGCTTTGTTCAGCCGCATGCACCTTCTTCTCTCGGGCACATGGTGCGGACCCAATCTGTTCCAGGAAGAAACAGACACTCAGCACAGGAATAAATGCATCCTTCAGGCTGTGCAAATCAAGTATATAATGAGTGAGGACACTGAGGCCCAGTAACTAGTCCTCATCGCCCCAGTGAAGGGACAGACGGAGGTTGTGACCCTCTCTCCAAAGGCCCCACGGTCCTTGTACAGAGAGGCGGGTCTACCATGAGGCCGGGGAGCAGTCAGCTTGAGGAAGGGCCACAGCAGCAGGGTCAGAGACCCCACTGGCCTTTAACAAACCAGGTATTTTACCTGAAGTTGGTCAAGACGAGTGACTCTTTCAAATGTGGCTTCCCTTCATTACAGCTTCAGAATTCATGGGTAAGATGCCACGTAAGGGGCACCTGGGCGGCTCTGCTGATCGAGCATGAGGCTTGCTCTTGGTTTCGAGTAGGTCACAGTCTCATGGCTCCTGGGATCGAGCCCAGCATTGCTCTCTGTGCTGACAGTGCAGAGCCTGCTTGGGACTCTCTCTCCCTCTCTCTGCCCCTCCCCTGCTCACATTCTCTCTCTCAAAATAAACTTTCAAAGTAAAATAATAATAATTAATAATATCATGTCAGTTGTAGAACGAACGTCAAATTTAGGGAAACCACCACCGAGGTTCTTCCTGTAGCAGCTGCAGACCGGGGGGCCCCGGGGAGGTCACTGCCTCACACACTCAGAGGTGTGACTGCTGGAAGCCCTTTGCACACCGAGATGAAGTAATGCAGGTAAAAACAGAAGCGACTGCACACCACAAATACGTCCTCCCAGCCCCAAACTAAACGCATCCTCCGATTTCCCTCATCTCGGTTCTAAAGCCACCAACAGTCCTAAAAACACCACGTGACACGGGGTCAATGAAGCAGGAGAAGTCAGAGTAGAGACAGTGGTCTGAATGGATGACTGCATAAATATCTTAATTTTGCAGAATTAAAAAAAAAATATGTTAACATATGGCTATGACCCCCTTCCAAGTTTTTAAAAGGGCATTTGTACTTCTCAACCATGCTAAAACTGAAGAGGAATTCGCTTTCCATTTTCTCTAGAGGAAGCAATATCACAAAACTCTTACACTGGGAAAATGTAATCAGAGTGGAGGCGGCCAAAAGTGCAGGTAAATAAGAAAGATATTACTACTATTTCCTGGATTTGTTTACCTGTAGAAGCTTATTAAAATTTGTAACTTGTGATTTACTTTTGTTCCCAGTAAATATTCACTTCACTCTCTTCCCTAATTCTGGGTGTGTAATTTGAGCTGTATGAATTTCAGGCCCCACTGGACCTGGATCCATGCTGCGGGTCCAGTACGCTACTGTTACCTGTAGTTCAAGGTCACTGGATACATACAGCTGCAGGATCCTCAGACTGCCCTGACCTCTTCCCCCAAGTTTTGGCTAATGCAAGAGTAAAAGAATTCCTAGAGGGAGGGTGTGTCTGTGTGTGCCCCGAGCTTCCTGTGAATGGGTGAGAATGGAAAGGAAAACCTGAGGGCCATCAGTTGGAGGTGGGTACCAAAAACACATCCCACTTCTACATACGACATCATGTTGAAACTTCATATTGTCAGCTTCAGAAATTTAGTTCCGAGGATATATTTCTTGGTAACTGGTTTGGCTTCTATAGAGCCAAGTAGGTAAGCAATGAACGGAAACTTGAATTAAACGCTGTAACGCTTCGTAAGTCTCCTGGAGTGAGATTGAAGGCTCCCCTTCCTGCCTCAAGGGCTTAGCTTGATTTATATAAAACTTGCTATACCCATCCTGCAGAATTTCTGGACTATTTTTCAGAATTCTTCCTGAGAAGATAGTAAGTGTGCCATTCCTAGGAGTTAACAGTGCTTAAGGTTCTGCACGTGGTGATTCCTTTAAAAACATACTCTTTACATAAGTGTTTAATATTCCAAATAAAATAAGATAACCTTTATGCATAATAATTCTACAGGTAGCAAAAACTGTTTTAAGGTTTTCTACTGGAAAAAAAACTGTGTTTTTCAATAGGAAAAGCTTCAAAATATGCTTAAACTTATCTAAAGATTTACTTAATAAACTTTTGTTATGCAAGTGTCCCTTGAACATCTTCTTCATAATAATACTATCTTGATTTATGTAGTGAATTCCTTTTCAAGATCTCAGACATAAGACCATACTAGAAATATCAAAGCACTGTGTACTTGAAAGTCAGAAGTCAGACAAGATTCCATTAGCTCCATTATCACCATATAAGACAGAAGAAAGGATGGATGGAGCTCATACATTCCATCAACTATTTCACAGGTTGCTGTGGCCCGTAATGTGGCATCTGTCCAAACTCTAAGTTGTTATAACTGGGAATAATTTACCACAATATGTATGTATTTAACTTTGGCAACCTAAGAAAATGTCTTATTACATTTTGTACATCATTTGTCCCAGAGATGGGCTTTAATGCAAAAGAGAATCCAAGATCCTCAATGGGAAGGGAAGTCATGCTCTTGGCTTGTATACAGTGAGGGAAAAGAGATGCAAGCATGCACACAAAAACATCTGGGGTGGGGGGGGGGGGGGGGAAG
>NW_027527559.1:1166298-1190079 GCF_008692635.1 Crocuta crocuta
GGGGGGAGGGAGAAGAGGGCGGAGGAGGGGAGGGAGAGAGAGACAGAGAGAGAAAGAGAGAGAGAAAGAGAGGCTGATTCTAGCTTGGGAAGTAGTGACCCTTTTAGGCTGTGGTTTTGTGTGTTGACCAGGGGCCCCTATGTATATTTCTGGAAGAATAGTAGAATCTCATATTTGGTGGGTTCTAAATAATCCTTCACAGAATAAATAGATGAGGGAAATAAAAAGTTAAGAACTTAAACAGAACAGAGCCAGAAAACTCTGCCTATCCCACGAGGAGTCTTTTTCTTTCGAATAAGGATCCAGTCATCAGTTCCTTTTTGAAAGTAATATTTAAACAGTTCTATATCTTCCTAAATATACTGCTACAGAGCTCACGTATGTCAATTATATTCATCAGAACACCATCGAAGACATTATGAAATCCTTTGGAAAACACCAGCTCTTCTCTTCTGTGAAGTTCTCTGGACCGACTAGTCCAGTAACTAACAGGAGGCCTCAGAGCACTCACCTTTCCTGCAGCCCAGCTGCTGACGCCTAGCAGTACCGGGACTGGAGGGGGGCTGGCAGCGCCTTCAGGACTCAGAGCACCTTGAACGTGAAAGTGCCCATCTTTACAAAATCCCAGTTACCCGGAAGACTTGTCCCTCCCTAGATTCCCTGTTCCACCATTTTCCCACTGATAGGATACAGATACCCTGTTAGCCTTCCACTGCCTGTAAGAATAGCGATGTTTGATAAAGCGCTAGAATTCACCTGAGCCAGAAAGAAGGCACGGTGATGGACACGTGTGACCCTGGACCCGTAGGCTTTGTGCTGGACGGCGGCATACGAGGACCCACGTTCCTGCCCTCCACGATTTCGTAACAGCGTTCTTTCACTTTCTCAAGTACTTAATTTTTTGAATAAAATTAATACAAATACATACTAAAGTTCCATATTTAAGCAGTGAAAATTACTAAAGGTAGTGGGGGGGGGGGTCACGTAGAGTGAAGATCCTATCTCCCAGGGCCTGTCTCTCCCCCTAACACACCAATTTCCGTTTCCCTATGCTGGGCACCCACTTATGTATGAATCTTCTCTTTTTCTACAGCAATAGAAACAGACTCTAAATATTATTTAGCACACTGCTTGCTAATAATAAATCCTAGGGTTTGTGCTACATAAAAATATAAACAGCAGCTCATTCCATTAGCTCTGAGCTTTAATTAGCTTTTAATTCCCCTAGCTTGAGAGCAATGATGTAGAGCATATTCCGTGATTTACTGAATCAAACCCCCTACTGATGGATAGTTAAGGTTTTTTTTCCCCTAATAGTTTGTATATATAAGTTCATATTCTCATATTCAGTATTTTTAAATGTGGTAATTTCTGAAAGCCACTTTTTAAAATAATGTTTGTGCCAAAACTCATTTGGCCACAAAATTGAATCTTTACTGGTAAGAGGCACCATCTGTGTCTCTGTGCTCACAAGAATCACATGGGTCTCAGTTTGCTGACATTTGTGATGCATGGATTATTAGCTCTTACATACTGAAACAGATTACTTGGTAATTCTTAGTCTTTAACATTTTCTTATGTTTTGGCTTGTTTTAATTAAGCTGTGAAAATGCTTTTTGAAATAAGTCTACTGTTCAGATGGTGACAGTTACAATCAGAAAATAATGAGTGACGCATTAATCAGTGTGGTTCCCCTTCACTCTGTGACAACGATGAGAAAGAACTAAGGAAACAGAAAAACACACTGCTCAGGGGTTGGGGGGAAGCAAAGGTCATAACCCTGCGCTCATCATACGGATGCAACAGTAAAAGGTGAATGAATGTATGCCAGCAACTGGTTGGTGGCTCATGCCTCCAGCCGGAAGTGACCGTGAAGAAATGAACAACCACAGTGAATAAGAAGCACCGTGGTGAAATTCATCTGAGAATCTATAGTGAGAAGGCTACCTTGACAAATTTCCTAAGACAATGCTTAATGAGAAATGCAGTCTTAAACCAAAAAACCCCACAACATTGTTGTTCATGAATGAGTACATTTTTGCCCAATGTGACATCTGTTATATGCCCTTCTATTTTACGATGGGCACATATAACTGTATTTGAAAGTATAGGCTGCTGTAATGAACACAAGTTGAAGAATCCAAGATTCCCAAAAGCACTGGGTTTGTAAGACACCAATTATACTATTGCTAATGTTTAGAATTATGTTGATAAACCTACATTAACAAATGCTTGGGACAGCCATCAGGCTAGCAATGACATTTGAAAAGCTCTATTGGTGTAGAGTTTAAATGATCCTTTTACAAAATGAGAGATGATATTACCCCTCATCAATGAGATACAAGTAATTCAGCCAAGAGTATAGAAAAGTTAGATGAAGTTCCACATATGAGTGAAAACATATGCTATCTGTCTTTCTCTGACTGATTTATATCAGCTAGCATAAAAAAGGAACTTAACAGAAGACCATGAGGGAGGGGAAGGGGAAAAAGTAGTTACAGAGAGGGAGGGAGGCAAACCATAAGAGACTCTTAAATACAGAGAACAAACTGAGGGTTGATGGTGGGGAGAGGGGAAGTGGGGGATGGGCATGGAGGAGGGCACTTGTTGGGATGAGCACTGGATGTTGTATGTAAGCGATGAACCATGGGAGTCTGCACCCAACTCAAGAGCTCACTGTGGACACTGTATGTTAGCCAATTGGACAATAAATTATATTTTAAAAAAGATAAATGAGATAAAAAGTGTTTGCTGTGTATTTATTACCTGAATGTTGGGGAAATCACATAAATGTTCAAATTTTTAATTAGAAGATGGAAAGAAAGTGGTTGACCACTTAACTGCTGTCCTTAACACAATTTTCACTTACCAGTGAGCAACTGATTACCGTAGTTTACATAATTAAACAAACCTTCTTCAATGGAAAGCTATGATAATGAGACGGAGGACATCAGAAGCTTTTCACCAGTCCATCCATAATGAGGTTTGATAAGCCCTGATGGGGTTCTGTTCCCGGTCCATCCTCAGACACTTAACTCCCACCTACTCACAAAGATCAAGTTGATGTGTTCACTTTTCCAAGAAATGCTGATATAGAAAACATTCAGTGTATGGACACGTGCAGGCAGAATGAAGGTCTGTTCAACAGCATTCACAGAAAGAGTCAGCACAGCTTTATAGCCTATATCCATGTTTTCAAAATGTGATTCCTACACCCAGTGGCATCAGTATCCCCTGATGCCTTGATAAAAATGTAAAGTACAGGGTCCTACTACCCAAATGTATTGAATCATGCACTCTGAAGTGGGGGCCCAGCACTCTTTCTTTCCATAAGTCTTTGGTTGATCCTTATGCAAGCTATCACTTGAGAATATTCAAAAGCTGTAAAAAAAAAAAAAAAAAAAGACTACTTGTCAAAAAGCCACCATAAAGGGGCTTCTGGGAGGCTCAGTCGATTGAGTGTTAGACTTCAGCTCAGGTCATGATCTCATGGTTCCTGATTTCAAGACCCATGTGGGGCTTTGTGCTGACAGTTCAGAGCCTTCTTCAGATTTTCTGTCTCCCGATCTGTCCCTCCGCAGCTTGTACTCTCTCTCTCAAAAATGAATAAACATTAAAAAATTAAACCTCTATTCCAGAGGATTTTGATAAATTATTGGGTGCCTGTTCTAGTAACAGCACTGAATAACCCTGTCACAAATATGCTAGTACACTTTTGAGAATTCCTAGAAGTGGAAGTGCTGGTTTGAAGAGTGTATGCATTTGTGATATTTTTTAAATGGTTTTTTATTTATTTTCGAGAGAGATAGACAGGCAGTGTGAGCAGGGGAGGGTCAGAGACAGAGGGAAACACAGAATCAGAAGCAGGCTCCAGGCTCTGAGCTGTCAGCACAGAGCACGACATGGGGCCCGAACCCACAAACTGCAAGATCATGACCTGAGCGGAAGTCGGACCCTCAACCGACTGAGCCACCCAGGCGCCCCTACGCACTTGTGATTTAAAAAGATAAAGTCCAAAGTCCCTACGCAGCAATTACATCTACTTACTTTCTCTGTATTATGACAATATAAGTGAGTGCCTGTTTTCACATATCTCAGTGACAATCTAATACTAAGCTGGGCAGCATTTTTCCATCTGATAGGTGATAAATGGCATCTTACTAGTTTAATTTGCATACTTCTTATCATGACTAGAGCAGATCACTTTTGCACTCATCACTCCTCAGTTGGGGTCATAATGTTCATGTTCTTTGCCCATCTTTCTGCTAGGTGCGGATCAGAGCCACTACAATCCTATACTTAAAAGATCACCATCAGTCATGGTAAATATACATGTTGATGGTTTCAGTTGACTTGATTATGTGGGTATATGAGTTTTTGTCCTACAAAAGTTTTTTTTTTATGTTGTTAAATTGACCAGGTTAACTTTTCTCTTTATGCTTCTTCTAGGTTACAGCTAGAAAAGCCTGTATAATTCAGAGATTAAATACATTTCCACCTTTTTTCTATAGCTTTTACTATTTGATGTTTTCATGTCCATATTTTATTAGTTTTGAATACTTCCTAGTATATACTATGAGGAATTAATCGAACTTCATTATCTTTTCCAGATAGCAAGTTGTTTTCACATGCCATTTATGGAAAGGCCTATCTTTCCATCCAGAGGAAAAATGTCATCTAGAACAAGTAAGAAAGTTAGTTTCTTTGTTTTCTGCAGAAACGTGTTTCTACTTCTAAACCTTCAGTTCTGACCTATCAGTGTGTCAAACCCTTTCTAGGGATTGTTCCTCTCCTTTCAGTCCTCCAGCACCGGCCTTTTTCAGAGATTTCCAGACTTTCTTTTTTTTACCTTAATATCACTGTAGCATTAATTTTACATTTACTTTATCTAGTTAAATAAAACTGGTTGGCAATTTGTTGGGCCTGATTTAAATGTAATTAGCTGAAGGCAGAATACGTATCACCTTGTGTCTCCCAATCTAAGAAATGAGCCTTTATGTTTTCATCTATTTACATTCAATACCTCCCACTCTGTGATACTGAAATTTTGAACTATCTTTGCCTCTTTGGAAGAAACTCCATTTGATATGTGTTTTATTATTTTAATATGCTGTGGGCTTTGCTGCTAAATAATACTTTAGGACCTGGCTTTGACATTTATAAGTAGAATGGACATTTTTTTGTGTGTGAAATCTTTCTAGGAGTTTACCATGACAGTAACGTTACCTTAAGAGAATAAAGTGTATCCTACTTTTTTCCATGTATTGGAACAGTGTGAATTACCTGCCCTTTAAATGTGTGGAAAAATTCTTTGCTTCCCTTGTTAGACTTTAAAGATAACTATTATCATATATTTGCTTTCATATTTTTGAGCTGTAAATGGAATCAAAGAGTGTTATCTCTCTTGTTTGGTTTCTTTTATCCAACACAATATTTGGGAAATGTGTCCATGTTTATGCATTAATCAGTTTATTCTTTTACCATATAATTTCCCATTAAATGAGTATGGCACATCACTATAGATGGATATTTCCAATGTGGGCTACTACCTTAGATTGCTGTTTCCAATATAGGCTATTACAAATACTACTATGAATGCCCCTTTTAGTTTATATCTTTCCAATTCTCTCTCTCTCTGTATCCATCTATCCATTCACATCCATCCATCCATCCATCCTTCTATTGAATCAATCATTTTTGCTGGGTCTATATGCAGATATGGAATTACTGAACCATGATAAAGCTGATATATGTTCTTAGATACTGGGCAAAGAGTATACAAAAGTCCCTATGTCATTTTCATCGTGGAACAGCAGAGCATGAGGATTCTGGTTTCTCCTCATTCTGCTCATTTTCATACTATCTTTTTTAGTTTTAATCACTTGAGTTTTCAGTGGTACCATATGATGGTTTTAGTCAACATTCCCCAACTACCAATATGATTGAACATCTCTTCATGTATTTATTGGTCACATAGAAATCCTGCTTTGTAGTGTGTCTGCTCTAGGGTCATGTTCATTTGTATTGTTTGTTTGTTTGTAATTTCCTTACTGATTTTTAGAAGCTTTTCCTAGATGTAGGATGCAAGCCCTTTGTCAGTTATATTTGTTAGAATCATCTTGTCTCCTCTGTGGATTGCCTTTTCACTCTTATTCTGAACTTACAAAATTATAAGTTTTATCTAGTCCAGTTTATCAAACTACATTTGTACCGACTGCATTATTTACTTTCTTTGCAAAAAGCTCCCAACCTGCCTCAGGCTCATGTCATGTCTCTTACCATGCTCCAAAAGCTTCAGCCTTTTCCCTTTTGCATTAATACCCAAAAACTGTTCGGAATTCACTTTTGGGAAATGTATGATACAGAAATCTCATAATTTTAAAATGATGGATATACAATTAACCCAACAATTTCATACAAAAATGACCCTCACCCCTGTTTCTTCGTTTCACTTGTACGTAAGCACACCATTAAGACTGGGTCCGTTTGTGCACTAACACACGCGACCCTACTGCTGACTCATCTGGCCCTTGGCAGCTATGCTGTTACACACTTAAAAACCACCTCTGGCCAAACAGAGAAATAAAGCTCATAGAATTCTGACATGAATGGCATTAAAACTACAAGTCAATTTTAGAAGAATATGCATGTTTATAATATGGATTTTTTCAAGTATTTTACTTGGACACATCTAATTACTATAAATGTTCTTAAACTGTTTTATAGTTTTCTGTATAGAGATCTTCAAATTAAATTGATTACTTGGTATTTTATATCATTCTTTAATGTTTTATTTATTTCTGAGAGAGAGAAGAGAGAGAGGCAGTGTGAGCAGGGGAGGGTCAGAGAGAGAGGGAGACACAGAATCCGAAGCAGGCTCCAAGCTCTGAGCTAGCTGTCAGTACAGAGCCCGATGCGGGACTCGAACCTACGAACCGTGAGATCACGACCTGAGCCAAAGTCGGATGCTCAACCGACCGAGCCACCCAGGGGTCCCTATCATTTATTCTACTAGATATTTTATTGTTAAATTTCATTTTTTTCCTGACATTGTAAGCTGTGTGTACTGTAATTGTATGCAGGTGTCCAAATCAAATTATTATTTCTGTTAATGATCTACAGATTCTTCAGATCTATGTTTCTACAAATATACATCATCTGTGGACATGTTTTCCTTTCTAGTTATTATAATGGATAGTCCTATGACTACCTACAAAATTAAATGCATTGTTTAAATGTTTCATACAAAGCAAACTCCAGCCCCAGATGACTTTAATGGTGATTGCCACTGTGTATAATTATCTCAGAAATCAGGAAAGGATAGAACTCGTTTCAATTTGTTGTAGAAACATAGCCTAGCTCTGATAATAAAACCTGACCAGAAAATCACAATTCAAAAAAATTCATAGGCCAAGCTCATGAACATAGATGCAAGAATCTCAAATAAAATATGAGCAAAGTAAACCAAGAAATACAGAACAAGAATTATTTAATACTGCTAGGTTGGGGTTATTCAAGGAACATAATTTCAACATTGTACTAGACATTTTAGCAATGCAATAAGGAGGCAAGAAAACATATAAATATTTTCAAATATACATTCCACTTGAATATCTTATAATATTGGGGCACTTGGACTCCCAGACAAATGGTGAACATGTGTGCTCCTGTACACATCATCTCACACAAAAATATTACTGAAAACTTGAAATGTGCAAAATATACTGGGGTGCCTGCGTGGCTCAGTCGGTGAAGCGTCCGACTTCAGCTCAGGTCATGATCTCACCGATTGTAGGTTTGAGCCCCGTGTCAGGCTCTGTGCTGAAAGCTCAGAGCCTGGAGCCTGTTTCGGATTCTGTGTCTCCCTCTGTCTCTGCCCTTCCCCCGCTCATGCTCTGTCTGTTTCAAAAATAAATAAAAACTGGGGCGCCTGGGTGGCTTAGTCGGTTAAGTGTCTGACTTTCGCTTAGGTCATGATCTCACGGTTCGTGGGTTCGAGCCCCGTGTCGGGCTCTGTGCTGACTGCCAGCTCAGAGCCTGGAGCCTGTTTCAGTCTGTGACTCCCTCTCTCTCTGACCCTCCCCTGCTCACGCTCTCTCTCTCTCTCTCCTAGAAATAAATAAAACATTTAAATAAATAAATAAAAACTATAAAAAATTAAAAAAAAAAATACACTGTCCCAGCTGTGGTGGTAAAGACAAGGATGAGGTAGAGACTCGAATCTCAAAGGAACACACAGTCTTAGTTGTGGGGGAGGGCAATGAATTATTTTAAAACACAACACAGCACACAATATATCCTGCCTCCTTCCTAGCAACTAACACAAGACAAAATGTAAATCTCTGATTAAATCTATGCAACGTAGAGGCCCAAGGGCCACATGGACAGTCCATATATCTTATATACTCTAAACTGTGACCCCACCTGAGAATATCCTTCCCCATTCTGTCTACTATTTTTTTCAATTTATTTTATTAGTTTTGCTGAAATTGTGCTGGTTAAAGCTTTCTGAGCAGTTTACACACTACTCATTCAAGACTTAATGCAAATTACTTCAATCAAATTGTCTCCTAACCATGAGCCCACCCACTCTAAAAGAAGGTGAACCCTGATCGAGCAAAGAGCATGGGCACAGGTTTGTGGAGAAGGCACTCCCTTAGTGCAGGTAAGCGCAGAGCCCTCTTCCCCAGAGCGAGGCCAGTTGATGGGTACGTGCTCACAAATGGGCACTGTTCTGCTGCTTAAAACGCCACCCAATCTTCTTGACTTAAAACCACAAAATAATTTATTTTTTTCATTGACCTGCGATTGGGACATGGGCTGGTGGGGAGTCTTAGCACTGGTCCTTGACTGGAGCCGGAAATAATTTTTCCAAGAGGGGCTCACTCCTATGGCTGGTAAATATGTGCTGGCTGTTGGCTGGGAACGCAAAGGGGACAGTCACAAGCCTCAGTTCCTTTCTACAAGGGCGTCTACACGGGGCTTGCTGGGCCTCTTCAGAGCATGGCAGCTCCATTCCAAGAAGGTGTATTCAAGAGAGAAAGAGTGAAATTTCTTAAGCCTGGACACGCAAACCAGAGAACCATCGCTTCACGGTCTCCTACTGGGCGAGCAGGTCAATCCCTGCTCAGCTCCAAGGGGAGAGCATCACCAACACCTGCTAATGGGCAGCGTGGAAAAGAAGTTGAGGCCGCCTTTCATCTGCATTAGTCCTAAAGCCCTTGACTCCAGGAGGAACGGATCTCGGGAAGAACGAGAGCAAAGCCGAGGTAAAACCAACGACTTTCACTGCCGTCAGAACTGTGCTGCCGTCTCTGAAACTCGGACTAGGGAAGAAAGCACACCCACTCTTCACGATGTCTCCTCCCTCTGCTCGTGTGCTTTCTTCCCTTGGAAAAGATACAGAGCGGCTCTCCCCCAGGAATGAAGTCTCAGGGTTGGCACAGTCTTACCGTAGAACTGTATAATCAGTTAAATCAGTTTTGTGCAGAATAGACCGCCAACTAGCACTCTTTTTCTTTAAAAATCTTTACATTTTTTAAGAAAAGGTGTGTGTAAGTCAGATACAGATATCAATAAAAATATTGATTAACTCCAGACAATAATTATTGCCTAGGTCAAGATCACTTACTCTAACTGTTACATCGACACAGGCACAAACCGAGAGGCTCAGGAACAGCAGAGCGAGGAGAACGGCAAGCCAAGAAGGTTCCGTGAGTCAGAGCGTCACAGCAGCGCCGTGGGGTGTGGAGCGGCGCAGGCAGGCAGCGACTCCGGGTCCTGCCGAGGACAGACGCCTGTAGCAAGTTCACGAAACCCAGATAAAGACTAAAGGCATAGAAAATGGCAAAGTGATTTGTTTCAAAAAGGTCAAAAATAAGCAAAAGGTCAGCCTTAGTTCTCTTCAATGTTCCTGGAGAGTTAAGGGAGCCTTTTGAGCAATGTGTCCTTTTTTTTTTTTTAAAGTAGCCAAAGTCTGTTCCAAAAATAAGATCCAATTTTCCCTCAATTAAGAAAAATGTTTTTTTGTTACTCATATTGGAGGCCTAAGTAGAAAGCAGTTTCAGCCTGTAAAACTCGGCTTTTCTGCCCTCAATAAAATATATGTGGTTATTTGATGGGGTAAATGCCATGAAGGTTCCAAATGGTCCTGTCATCTTGAACGAGAAGCAGGAATCACCCAGGTCACTGGATGCCGCAGCAAGGACAACGGGAGACGGGAGAAGCACGGCCTGCGTGCTTGAAGGGACCCGAGCTCAGTCCCAGCCCACTCTGCCAATAAGTCCGCTTCTCTGCACACAGTGTGTTTTTCCCATCTGCAAACTGAAGTGGGCGGAAGAAGGGCTCTCTGAAGTCTTCCTTGGCTTTAACATCTAGCATCTTGCTCTGTTGAGATTTTTTTCTCTAAGATGGATACGGCTTTTTAAACATGTAGACAGACATTTTAATATGAGTGTTTGGGGTTATTTCACCTGAAGTTTCCTCAGCACATAACGCTGAGTCCCGACCTTCTGGGGGAACCTTAAAACTCGGCTCCCCTCCAGCACCAGTGGTCTTACTTTTCCCTCTGTTCAGGCAACGTTTGCATCAGATACCAGCAGGGCCCTCTTACTTCCTGGGGGGATTTGTTCAAACGCTACAGAGGGCTGTTCTCTGACGTAACATCTAAGACATCCCAATATTCCTTGTGCTCTAAGCCCACTTTTTTCCCCTTCCCCTTCAAACACTTCATCACCACCCAGTACTGGAATCATGTGTTCATTGTCTCATTCCCGTATTAGAATGTAAGATCCATAACGGGCACAGAAGAGGTGTTACTCACTGTCGCGTGGAAGAACGCCTGGACGTGAGTAAATATTGCAGCTCAACTCCGTCACGTCTCAGTGTCTATGTTTCTTCCTACTGTATCTTGCTCCATGATTTTTTGTTCCAGCTTGTAAGCTTGTTGTCAGTGGCTGTACAGGACTTTCCATCAAATACTGTACCGAGCTGAAAGTGGATGATCTTTCCTCACAAACCCACGTTTAAAAATGAAAACCAGGGGCGCCTGGGTGGCTTAGTCGGTTAAGCGTCCGACTTTCACTTAGGTCATGATCTCGTGGTTCGTGGGTTCGAGCCCCGCGTCGGGCTCTGTGCTGACTGCCAACTCAGAGCCTGGAGCCTGTTTCAGAGTCTATGTCTCCCTCTCTCTCTGACCCTCCCCTGCTCACGCTGTCTCTCTCTCTCCTAGAAATAAATAAAAATATTAAAAAAAAAAAACAACTGAAAACCCAAAGCTCAACACATGGCATCACCTTCTTCTCTTTCCTCCTCTCACTAACTCAGCTGTCCCTTTGGATGACTTGTCTTTCACCTGATCTCACCTTTTAGGCTTTACACAATGTCTCAGTCATTATTTTTTATCTGCATGAAGCCAGTAACTAACAGTTTTTCCCATAGCAGGCAGTCTCTGTTTTTAATTAAACACACACACATACACACACACACACAGATGCACATGTACATATACACATGTGCACATGCATACACACAGAGGCACACACACGCAGACATGTATACATGCGCGTACACGCGCGCGCGCACACACACACACACACACACACCATCCTGCCAGAACTAAGAGTTGCCCATTTTGATGAACGGTATGTATCGGCTTATGTTTTAGGTTGTATATAACAAAATAAGCATAATAGGAACGTTATTAGATCGAGTAACTTATCCAGTAAAATATTTTTTAACACTCTCCTTCCTCTCTATATAGACACAGACATTTGGAAAGATAATTCATTCTTCTGATCAGCATCTTGAAGACCTGGCCCTTGGCTACTCATGTCTAGACGCAGGTCTTCCAACTCTGCTACAGACACAATCCACGTTTCCTAGTTGCTGAAATGCACCAGGGTCTCCACCAGCTGTACACCGTCTCTCATGCCATACTTGAATCAAGAACACTCTTCACTCCTCACTTTGCCTGACCAACGTCTCTTCAGTTCTCAAACCTGCAGCGCTTTCTGATCTGTGTGACAGCTCTATGCTAAGCCTGGCACATTGGTCCCTTAACTCTTGCTTTGTGCCTTCAAGAGGACTTTTCTCATTTCCCTTCATCCCATCTGCCAAATAGTATATTCATTGTTCACCATTGCTGTTTCCTGAGCTTGTCTACATTTGAAGCCATGATCTGCTGCAGCCTCCAGGCATCTGGCCAATGCTGTGTAAAACTATCTTACCCGTCCCAGGTCTTCCTCACAGAGCTAAGTTACCATAACTTTGCCTTCCATTCTAAGATCAATTAAAGAGATGAGATATCAATAGAGCCTTGCTCCAGTTGCAGGAGAAGATTTGAAAACTATAATCGAATTTAATTATATCGTTTCCACACACTCAAAGAGACTGGAATGGTGCCCACGTTCTACTCCATTTTGGCAGGTTAGAATCAACTACTGTGATGAAAGGAGCTTGCCCAATGTTCATTAATTTGGTTTTCCAGAGCAAAAGCAATGCCTGCCAACCTCGTTTTTGTTTTCTCATCAGCTACCTGCAAACGCTTAAAACCAATAAAGCTCGCCGCTGTTTACAGGACAAATTGCAAAACTCGTCCACTGACTGTCATTTCCAACCTGCACACTTGTGGGTGGCTGTCATTTCCAACCTCACGCCACGCTTCTTCCAAGCATGACCGCTCTATTCCCTCAGACTCTATCTGTTGCTCCCAAACATGCCTTGTTTCCACTCTTTGTTCGTGCCACTCCTACTCCCGACGGGAATGTATAATTGTCATAAAATCCAACCCAGTACTGGACACACAACTCAGACCCCATCACTGCCGTGGAGCCACTCTGACCTAACGGCATTATAAGCCAGTTTCTTTACTAATGTATCTTGCTGTCACATTTTATCTCTGTGTTGGCTTCCCTGTAACTTTAGACTATTCCCTTTGTTGATCTATCCATAAGAAGGTGTAAACCAAGAACTGACACGTATTACATCCTTATTATCTGCAGGGATGATGACTCTAAAATAAAGGCTGCCATCAAATTGCATAGACGAGGATTACTGTGCAAATTTTTGCAGCTGCGTATTAATCCGTGGCAGAGATCCATGAGAACTAATCAGTGTGAGCTAGAGATTATGTCTATATTAAGCTCTCCGTCATCACTCCTCCTTGTACCTCTTGAAGCACAAATGGATCTTTATGCTCCAAAACCAATTTAGAAGTGAATTATTAGAAAACAAATATATTTTTTTCGGCAGTATGCTAAAAAAACCAAAATTCAACTGAGTACATTTGAGAATCTAACTGGCTTTTTCCAGTGATTCTTGAATCAGGCAGCATTACATTGAACAAAGAGAGAGGGGCTCCCAGGAGCTGCACAAAATGGAAGGCTTTGAGAGGTAAAAGGGGGCAGGGACAAGGAAGTCATAACATGTAAAGGATTATTGCAGGCAAGGTCACCTTCCTTTGAAGGGAGGGTGCCTGACAGGCAGGTGACTTCACTAGTGTTGATCAAGAAATTCCAGACTGACTGGGTTAAAACTCCACTCCTGGGAGAGGTTCATAGTGGAATTAGGTATTAAGTCTCAGGCTTGTGGACCCTGTACTTAGCACAAGGGACTCCATTTGGGGCTTGCACTCCCTCCCTCCCTCTCTCCCTCCCTCCCTTCTTTCCTTTTTTTTAAAAACTAAATCACAGGGCACCTGGGTGGCTCAGTCAGTTAATTGTCCGACTTCGGCTCAGGTCATGATCTTGTGGTCTGCGGGTTCGAGCCCTGCGTCGGGCTCTGTGCTGACAGCTAAGCGCTCAGAGCCTGGAGCCTGCATCACATTCTGTGTCTCCCTCTCCCTCTGCCCCTCCCCAGCTTGTGCTGTCTCAAAAATAAATAAATGTTAAAAAAATTTTTTTAAACTAAATCAAAGTGAAAAGATGCATGTATCCCTGAGTGCTTTTTACTTTTTCTTCTCAACTGATTTCAGACAAACAAGCAAACATGTCAAACCTTATTTCTTAGGATGCCATTCATCACAAGTGCACAGTTTTAGAGGTCAGAGACACAGAGAGAGCAGTTGTCAGAGAATTAGTTCTTCTGCCAACAACCTGAGACAAGAGTGTTGTGGATTCTGACCCTTCTGCCCTGGTCGGCCAAGGAAGGAAACTGTCCACAACATGACAGACTCTTCAGTGTATGCCTACCACTGAGAATATGACGTTTCTAAACTGTAGTGACTCACAAAATGCTAAGCACAGCAGAGGAATATCTAGTTATGAACAAATTAATAATCCTTAAGATTAAATATTTTCATGGAATATATATGGTTGGTGAGAAACAAAGTGTCTCAGATTCGGTAGGCGGTAAGGGATTAATCAGGCTCGATTCTTAAAAGGTTTGTTGTGTGCTTCTGAGTATGTGAGAAGAGTGGCAGCTGGTTTGGGGGCCACATCAGACATCAGTTAAAAACTTAGCAACCAAGTTAGGAAGATGAATGGTTTCCAAAAGCTGTCTTCAATATAGACATAAAAACAAATACCCAAAAAAATCTTAAATATTTTATTCTTAATAATATTTTTAGTTTAAGGCATTTATCCAAGGGATATAGGTGTGCTGTTTTGAAAGGACACGTGCACCCCAATGTTTATAGCAGAACTATCAACAATAGCCAAAGTATGGAAAGAGCCCAAATATCCATCAATGAATGAATGCATAAAGAAGATGTGGTATTTACATATATACAATGGGGTATTACTTGGCAATCAAAAAGAATGAAATCTTGCCATTCACAACTACATGGATAGAACTAGACGGTATTATGCTAAGTGAAATTGGTCAGTCAGAGAAAGACAAATATCATATGACTTCGCTCATATGAGGACTTTAAGATACAAAACAGATGAACATAAGGGAAGGGAAGCAAAAATAATATAAAAACAGGGAGGGGGACAAAACATAAGGGACTCTTCAATACAGAGAACAAACAGAAGGTTGCTGGGGGGGTTGTGGGAGGGGGTGATGGACTAAATGGGTAAGGGGCATTAAGGAATCCACTCCTGAAATCACTGATGCACCATGTGCTAACTTGGATGTAAATTATAAAAAATAATTAAATTATGGAAAGAAAAAATAAAAAAAAAATAATAATATTTTTAGTTTAATATTTTTAATGTTTATTTATTTTTGAGAGAGAGACAGAGACAGAGCACGAGTAGGGGAGGGGCAGAGTGAAAGAGAGGGAGACACAGCATCCAAAGCAGGCTCCAGGCTGTGAGCTGTCAGCACCCAGCTCGATGAGGGTCTTGAATCCATGGGCCGTGAGATCATGACCTGAGCTGAAGTCGGATGCTTAGCTGACTGAGCCCCCCAGGCGCCCCGACACTTTCAGTTTAAATACTAGCAATGCAACTATATTCGTTCAAACTCATTTACTGGTGAATCCAGAACACCTAAGTGGACGTCTGAATGAAACAACGTCAAAAGAATTAAGTTCTTTTTCCTGTCTCTATCATCTTTTCCCTATTTTCCATTTTACCATCAAAGATACTCTCTTCTCACCATCACGTGAGGCCTGCTGCCCTGAGATGGTGTTCTCAGAACTCTGCACGCAGCTGGCCGGTTCTGGTTGGCTTGATATAAGCCATGTGCCCATGTGTGAACCAACCGCTGTGGTCACAGGGAAGGGATCCACACTTCGCTCAGTCTCGCGTGTAGGTCTGCCTCTGGGAATGATTCATGGGCTGAATGATTGGGACCTGAAGCAAAAAAGAAGTCCTGCTACCAGAAGAACTTGGAATGTTTTCTCACTGGCAAAAATAAATGAACAAGTGTTCTCGGGAAATACATTACCTGAAAGCACATCAATTTTTATTTCTCATTAAAAACGATCCCTCAATAATTCAATACAACAGTTTCTCTGAATGAATAAACACATATCTAGATGGAAGGGACAGCTGAGCAATAAGCTGAAAGCATGATCCCTAAAAATTAATGATTGTAAAGGTTAGTGCAAACTTCACAGCCTTTCTATCTGCTGAAATCAATATACCTTCAGTAATTCATATGAGAGCAGGTCTAATTACAAAAAATTAAGTGAGGTAAGATAAGTATATATTAAAAAAACATAGCTGTTATCATTCATTAAAATAAGACTGGATGCTGTAAAACTATTAATTACAACTGTGGGTGACTTTTCTTTTCAGTACAGGTTTGACAAGGGAGAATATATTTGGGACTTAGTGAAAAAAACCTGCCGGCTTCCAATGATCCAAGAAATCCTCAATGGCTGCCACCAGCCAAACACTGGAGTCAAGGAGCCCTAGTGTCCAGTCCATGCATGTATTAGCAACCTTAGTCCCCAAATTCTTTCAGCCCGTGTAACATTAGTAACACAAAAAGGAGATTTAATATCCGTAAAGGAAGAGAAGTGTTCGGATGTATGAGAAAGACAGGATATTAAACATACACAGAGCAGAGGAACAGGAAGTGAAGATATTTGTAATCAATAACCACAATATCATTTATCATTAACACATTCTGCACACCCCCAAACATCATTAACCAAAACGTGAAACTAAATTATTCCATAATTTAAAGACTTGTCATTTTTGAATGCTAATTATAACTGAATTACCATTTTAAAAATTATTATGAAAGATTATAGACATAGGAGCAGACAGGCAGATGGATGGATCCACCCAGCCAAGCTAATAAGCCATCACCAACAAAGTGCAAGCCTACATGTATTTCTTTCTGACTCTGTCTTCCTTTTTTCTTTGTTAAAAAAAATGTGTAACTATTATTTAGTTATAAAATATTTGTGAAGAAAATATTTCAGGGATCATTCAAATGAATTGTTTCCAATAATGGGTTCTCAGTGATTCCAGTCACTGCAGCCTCCACGTGCTCACACACGGCTGGACAGGAAGGAGAGCGGAGATAAATGTAAGAAGACTTCACTTATTTTCCATAGCACAGCCTCTTCCCTCCAACTACACCACACAAGTGTTGGCGGCTGAGACTTTTATTAAGCATGTTTCTCTCTGATTTCTCTCCTCCAGTCTTAACTACATCTCTGCGAGGTAGCCAATTATTACATTCAATTGAAAGATGAAGGAAATTAAAGGTCAGGCAGTATAACTTGCAAAAGCCACATACAAAGAACACGACAAACATAGGGTTTGGCCTCGGGTCTGCTGGCCCAAACCCAAACTCTCAACCTTATCACAGCAGAAATGTTGGTTTGTTCCTCATTTGAAGGCAAACCCTTTAGTGACCCACCTTTAAGATCACTAAACATTTTTTTCTGCATTCTTCTTCGAAGACCACTTGTGTTGTATGTGTGCTGTGATATCAGTGTCATTCTTGTTACCTCACAGTGTCTTTTGTGTCTGGCTGCCTCACATCCTGGAGGGAAAGAGGGGAGGGAGGAGGGGAGGGAGGAAGGGGGGACGGAGGGAGGAAGGAAAGAAGGGCTTCTGTTTTCAGTAACTTAACTGTGTTATATACAGTTACATATACTTATGTATAATTCTATATGCTTGGAAACTGAGAGTCATAAATATCCAGAACTCATCCAAAGTCAAGGACATGAAGTCAGAATTCTAGGCCATGTTTCTGTGGTACAGATATTGGCCTCAGTAACTGGCTCTTCTCTTCAGCGTTCCTTTAATATCCCACACATTTCCTCTGCACTCTTGCTGCTGCTGTTATCAATCAGGGAAAGGCACTCATGGGGACAGGCAGCTTAGGCAATTGCTTCTCTGACGGTAACGGCAATTAGCAAAACCCAGTTAGTGTGAGAACTTTGTACAACAAATCACTTAGTCTTCTCAACAACAACAACAACAACAAAAGTGTCAGAAATAAGAAAGCAAGAGAGAAGTGTAACTATTAATTAAAAAAAAAAGATTTAAGCAGTATTTCAACCAATTACAATATATGAAGTTCATCGGAATTATTAAGTATTTCATATATATGATCACTTGGGTAATGTATATTTTAAAGGAAATTATTATATAGCATAAAATAACATTGCCAATTTTAATTATTATTTTTCAGTGTTAAAAGACTGAACTGTCAAGCCATGAGAAGGCATCGAGGAGCCTTAAATATTAGTGAGTCAAAGAAGTCATTATGAAATGTCTGCATATTATATGTGTCCAACTACGTGACTTTTTGGAATAAGTACAACTATGGAGACTGTAAAAAGCCCAGTGGTTGCAGATGTCAGTGGGGCGGGAGGCATGAAAAGGGGAAGCACAGAGCATTTTCAGGGCAGTGAAACTACACTGCATGACACTAGAATGGCATATGTATGCCCTTGTAGATTTGTCCAGGCCCATAGACTATATGACACCAAGAGTAAAGCATAACGTAGACTTCAGTCTTTGCGTGCTAATGAGATGTCTGTGTACGTTCAGGGGTCATAGCAGATGCACCATTCTGCTGGGAGACATTCACAATGGGGCAGGCCCACGAGAGGCGAAGGCACGACATGGGTATCTCCATACACTGTTCCCGATTTTACTGTGAACCTAACACTACCTCAAAAGGAAAGTTAACAGAAAAAGAAATGATTTTCAATTTATGGGAGCATGTTAATACTGCTGTAGTTATGTTTATTAAGAGCCATTATATTCTAGAGATACATACTCAAATATTTATTTCTAAAATCTTTCATGCCTGGCACTTGCTTCTAAATAATGAGAGGAAAGGGGGTATGAGTGAGGTTACTGGAAAAAAAGTGACAAGACGAAATGACCATAGCAGCGATGACGGGCACAGGGAACACTATTACACTATCCTCTCTGCTTTTATAACAAAGTGAAAGTTGCTTTTAAACACTGAGATTTTAGGGGAACCTGGGAGGCTCAGTCGGTTGAACATCAATCCAGCTAAGGTCATGATCTCATGCTTCCTGAGTTCAAGCCTCATATCCGGCTCACTGCTGTCAGCACGGAACCTGGAGCCTGCTTCAGATCCTCTGTCCCTGCTCTCTCTACCCCTCTCTCTCCCCAACTTCTCTCTCTCTCTCAAGATAAATAATAAATAAACAACCATTTCAAAAATAAATAAGTAAAAACTGAAATTTTAAAAGTCTTTCTTTTAAAAGTCTATCAAAGTTTTATCTACCATGTTCATTGGAGTTCTAAGTTAGGCTCAGGCTTATTCCTTGTATCTTTATTTAAACAATACTATTCTAATCACTGCCATGGAGTAGAACACGGAAATGATTTCATCTGTTCTTTCCTTCACAGTAATACTTAGGGGCAAAAATAATGAAGTACAAGGCGAAAGAGTAGAGATCAACATTTCAGTTAGATGAAGTACAATGGTTCTTCCATTAATACAGTTTAACAAAAAATGGCTAAATGAAACTACATTTTGAGTTTCTTGTCACCAATTTCTATCTTTGCGTTGGTTTTAATTTTTAATTCCAATTATTTTGTAATATTTTGAGGGCCCTGATGCATTAAAAATTTAGTGTCTAGTCATTTGTATTCCAGAACCGTAAGATTGAGACTGTTTGGACACATAACTGCTCTGACAAATGCCTTCCAGAAAATAGGAGAAATGTAACCGTAGCTACTGCTAGATGAAAAACAAAAGCCTCAGTACATTCTAATAAAAATGACAGCAAGGTCAGTCATTCTATTCATTTGTGTACACTGGGGCCATTCTTCTTTGATTCCAGTAGGTACAGAGAATGAAACCTGACTTTGTGAAGCTCTCCTCTGCCATCCCCCATCAAAGGCACAAAATGCTACATGAGGGAGACGCTGTACCTCAGTTTTGTGCAGCTGCCTCATTAGCAGACAGTGTTGAGCAAAGTTTAAAATGACCACTTTTAATGTGAAGCTTCTGCCGAACTTCGGTAAAATGTGGGCTTAGGTGACAGGAGAAAGTAATTGCTCCTGGGTGGTAGAGTGTATTTTTATTTCACTGCTAGTGTGTTATGGGCTGAATTGTGTTCTCCCTAAAATTCATAAGGTGAAGTCCCAGCCTTCAGCATTGCAAACTGTGACTCGGTTTGGAGACAGGAGCTTCTAAGCTGTGATTAATTTAACACGAGGCCACTGGGTGGGTTCTACTCCAGTACGACTGGTGTCTTTACAGGAAAAAACTGGACACACACTTGCAAAGAAAGAAAACCACGTGAAGACAGAGACAGGAGATGGCCACGTATCATTCAAGGAGAGAAGCTTCCCAACCCTCAAACACCCTGAGGTCAGACTTGTGGCCTCCACAATAATGAGAAAATATATTTCTGTTTTTTTAAATGCCCCTATTGGCACTTAATGCCTTCGTGGCATTTTATTATTGCAGCCCTGGCTAAGACATAATGTTACAAAAATAACTGTTTTTTTTTCACGGGGAGGGGGGGAGGGAAACCCTCCTTATATCTAAAAACAAGATGTCAATGACCTCGAATGTGTGTGCCTAAAACGCAGTGGGAGAATCAAGTCAATCCTTCTGATCGGCATCTGCAGTCTCACACCTGGGGCTTCCGATTCAATGCTCAGGACAGCTGGTGCATCCGGCTGCCTCGGCCGTGGCCTCACGTCTCGCGGATCGATGCCGGCACCCACGCTGCCCGGGGCTCTGCCTACGGTCACGTGGGCCAGCCACACTGCCCCGTGGCCAAGGAAGCCCGTCAGGGCTCACAGTGAGTGCAGAAAATCCAAATTCTTACTTCATGGCCACTGTTTACAAGCTTTACTAAGAAGAGGAGCTGCAAATAGCCGAAGACGACATATTTGGTCTTGAAATGACTTAATAGTACTCTGCCCAATAAGTATTTTCCACTGAGCCCGGCACACACGTACTAGCAGATACTCTACAGTACAGATACTGTTTAAGGTCACAGGCTCTGAAGCCAGTGTGCCTGGGGTGAAATCTTGGCGTCACAATTTAACAACAGGCAAGTTACTAGGAACTCTCGTATTTTCTTCCACTTACAATAGGACTACTATGTACCTCACTTATACGGAATAGGGAAAGGATACTTGGGTCTCTTCATGCAAAGTGCCTAGAATAGTACCAGGCACACAGTGGGCAATTAATAGGTGTTTATAGACAACAGGGAAGAGCCACTAGGAGCACTCAGCCATTACCCCATCAAATACCGAAAATGTGTTTCTATACTACTGATGGGCTTTCTCAAAATACTGACAGAAACCAGTTTCTGCGGAAGGATGAGCTTCTAATTTTTTTACGCTGCAGATAGCTCTGCTTTGTAAACCCTCATTGAATCTACTCACTGCACTCCCACAGGCCACAATGTATCCACACTGTGGTTCTAAGACATTTCTAGAAAAGTCTGTAAAGGCTTCTGCTCACCACGAACATGAACACTAATAACAGTAAGAGTTTTCACTTACTATGATGTGTGGGACACAATACAAGTTCTGAGCATTTACTAGTGTGTGGAATATTCCCATCGGCCCTGTGGCATAAGTACGGAGAATATCCCCCATTGCACACTTCTGGAAACTGAGTCCAGAGTTCAAGGAACGTGCTTAAAATCACCTAGGAAGTTGCCGACATGGGACTGGAAACCAGACATCGAACACTCTCGAGCCACTTTGCCACACAGAATCCACATGACGTCATTTTCCCTCCACCAAGCACCCACGGGGACTTTCTCTGCTCCTCTAAGATGCACTCAACCCCACACAACATTTGCACCAAGACTTAAATCCTGGTGCTGTGTCACTGTGTATCTGATGATGCAACAGTTCGACGCCTGAAGCGCGGCCCCATAAACATACTTCACAGTCGTGCATACACATTCACAAATTAAAGCTACCAATCTCCTGCCTGGATCTGCGGCCTTTAAGGAGGAGGGTTGCATAAGCGAAATCTTGTTCTGGGAAATACCGTAGGCAGTATCTGCTCTTTCCCTGGGAAAACCTACCTTCCCCACAGCTTTCTTTGTTCCTGCAATTCCTTGACCTCTAAGAATTTTTTTTTTCTTTTGAGTTGCACTAAAGAGTTTTTTCAAAAAATAAAAATACATGTTTCTCTTTCTCTCTCCTGGTAGGTTTATCATTCTCATGACTTTCGTAGCTTTCATTCAAGCTGTGAAATTAGGAATTCTCATTAGGTCTGCTCCTGGCTCTTCAGTATTATTTAGGTGAGACAGAGGCAGACCCCATGGGCTGAATCAATTTTAATTCTCTCTTCTGTGATCTGTCTGCCGCACCTGTGAAAGTTACTCTAGGAAACAAAAAACCCGAGCGGGCTGCTCCCTCCGGCACGCTCGCGTTATGGATGTTGGCTCCGCTACGCTGTTTTCTTCGTTTCCAAATCTCTACCACATTTCTCTTGCAATCCATCTTGTAAACCGCCTTCAAATGCTTCTCGATTACCAACTCTATGTGGGAGTTCTCTGCTGGATTCCAGAAGGCTGAGTGGAGGAAATACACTTCTTTGAAGCTGATAAGGTCTCTGTGTGAACAGGCGAATTCAAGAGAATCTATGGGAGCCATGTCCAGGCTAGACGCCCCCTTCTCGCCCCTTCCCTGACACTCCCCCAGCTGCTGGCTGCTCCCAGACGATGGCTCCTCTGAAATTGCTTCCAGTTGACTCCATTCTCCCAAGGGGCGGCCCACACTCAGCACGCGATGGGCAGGGGCACAGCCCCAGCACCTCTCCTTCAACTTGGCACAACACGAAAGGGTTACGACAGGGTCAAGCCTCTGTGGTAACTGGACCGCGGGTCAAACTCTCCCTCTGCTGACTCCTGTCCCTCGGCTCAGGCACCATCCCCGAGCGAGCGAGCGAGCGAGCGAGCGCACCAGCCCACCTCCTGCCTGCAAGCCGCCGCCTCAGCGTCTGCTTCTAGGGAACCCGCCGAAGACGAGTCTGCAGTGAGCCCCTGCAGACCGCATTTAATTCCCCAAAACCTCACCTGTAGTTTTTTTTGTTTTTAACTTAGCTTTACATACAATTGCCTTCCTTCTCCCGGCCTCATTCCCTCTACCTTCGGAGAGGGAGGTCACCAGCAAGGAAAGATGGAGAATTCTGTTTACGGAAGTTGCCTTGTTTAATGGAGATTTGATCCTGCTAAGAACGAATTCAATTGTAAAAGGAAATTAAGCCAATCTCTCTCTCTCTCTCTCTCTCTCTCCCCTTCCCATTCTCTCCGTGAGGCATACACTTCTTCCCTTTCCGTGCAGGAGCCAGGCCACCGGAGGGCAACAGGGACGCTGTGACTTACAATCACTGGGGAAGCGTCTCTCTTAACTGAGGGCGGTCTTCCTTCTCTCTCGTCATTAGATCTCGACTGTAAGAGGTGAATAAATCCATATTTATTACAGATAGCCTAACCTCAAGCATGTATTAGACAGTCTCATTGGTAAGAGATGAATGAACGACCTTCAGGCAGCAGGAAACAGCACCGACCGCCCTCCCATACTTCTGATAATTACTGCATTTTATTTATAACTTATTATATTTATGTAACAATGTGTAAGTATTCTATAATTTATATAATACTTATTATTATTATTTTAAAGGGCATAAGTCGGCCCCAGCCTTCCAAGCAGCATTTGGCGTCCAGCTCCGGGACGGCACTGGCGGCCAGGGATGGACTCGGGATGCTTGCCCCCCTCTCCCCGGGTCTCTCCCCGCAGCACTTTGCGCTGACCTTCCTCACAGAGCATGTCCTTTAAGACGGACGTGGCCACGATAAGCAGGCCCGCGTCGGGCCCCCAGCCCACGTCGGAACCGTGGACCTCGCCCGCCGCCTCGTCCCCAGCCTCCTGTCCGCGGAGGCGGGGACTCCGGGTT
>NW_027527559.1:1190088-1215526 GCF_008692635.1 Crocuta crocuta
CAGGTCCCACGCAGCGCCAGTCAAGCGGCGGGGCGTGTGGTCCCCTTGGGTCCCCGAAGGGCGAGCGGCACAGCCCAGCACAGACACGGGGAGGGGACAGGGCGAGGACCCACAGCAGCCCCTGGCCTGGGAGATCCTCACAGCGGGGTCGCTGACAGACACTTCCACACACCAGAATTCCCTCTAGCGAGCCAACCCTTTTTAAAAATTTTATTTCTTAAGTCCCTTCAAACCTACTTGCTTATTAGCTCTGGAGACTTTAAGGTGACGTTTGGTTGTTTCCTCCCCTTCTCCTTTTCTTTAGTTTTTTATTTTTCATTTTCTTTTAAATTTTTTAATGTTTTATTCATTTGTTGAGAGAGGGAGCGAGAGCGAGCGAGTGCACAAGCAGAGGAGACGCAGGGAGAGTAGAAGACACAGAATCTGAAGCAGCTCCAGGCTCTGAGCTGTCAGCACAGAGCCTGACGAGGGGCTTGTACCCAAGGACCATGAGATCATGACCTGAGCTGAACTCAGATGCTTAACCAACCAAGCCCCTCGGGCGCCCCTATTTGCCCCCTCCTCACACAGGCTTCTTTTCTCAGACATCGTACAGAACCTTCCTTCCTTCCAGTGCCCTCTCGCAGGGGCCCCTGCGCCAGGTCAGTCCTCCATCCCTCTGACCTGAAAGCAACCCCTCATGCACAATTCTTCCTGAAGTGGGTCACTTAAAACGATTTAATACATATTAATTGAGGTGGGCCCGACTACCGTTTGACAATTCACTGTGCTGATTTAATAAAGTCATTTAGGATAACTTCTTCCTTAATCACACTAGGACTCTTCAAAACTGCTGAATCCTAAAGATTAAGATTGTGAACCGCATGGCTGATCATCAGTAGAAGAATAGCTGACATGCCAGAGAAAAACCGAGAATCTTGGGTTAGGACAACCTCTGTGGGCGGATTCTATCAGCTCCAATGATTTTGTAAGAGGTAATTTCTAACAGCCACAAGGGAAATACACACACACACACACACACACACACACACACACGCTGCTGCATTTACATACAGTGCACATTTATTTAACTTTCTTGGCAGCCATGGCTGATTTATTGTGAGTGGCAGTCAACTAAATCCTGAAGTCTTTTTCACACAAATTGCTGTCAAGAACTTTTCAAATATTGATTGTTATGCAGCACATTAGCTATTTCTCTCAGCCTTTTGTCTTCTGAAAATTTCATAAGCACACATTTTTGTCTTTACCCACGTCACTGACAAAAATGCTAGATGGGACAAGTCTGAGGACAGGGTCCTGTGTGATCACTCTCGGAGAGCCATCACTCAGTCATCTGGATGTACTCTCAGCCCACTCACAAAACTTGATTTTCTTCGCATCTGGCCTACATTTCTCCAAGTGGTAAACAAATAAATCATGAAAAACTCTCAGAAAGCATTTTTGTTCTGACATCTACATAATCTTTTGACCTTCCTCTGCGTGGCCACTCGATTTTATTTTATTATTTACTATTAGTAGTAGGAGTACCCACCTTATTTTAAAAGTGAATGCAGTGGAGTTATGCTTCCATAGCGGTTCTATATCTGTGTTGATTCCTAGCATGATCCCTTCACTTTTTAGGTCCCTAGAATTCATTCGGTTTTGTAATTACGGAGCATCTGCTGTGTATCACTCTGTAACTCCAGCCCTCAATACACTCATTGTTTGCTCCATAATAGGTTATAAAGTACTTTCAGAATCTGCTATCAAGTTCATGTATCTGTACTTTCTGACACAGACTCTTTGGAAAGCTAGGACATTTGATGCTAACACATCAAATTCTGGTACTTATATCCTAGGACCCTTCAAAAACAACTGCATGATACTGATGATATAATTACCAGTTACTTTAGTACCTTGGCATGTACTTTATCTAAAACTGCAGGTCTACATGCATTTATAATGATTCTTACAATCCTCTCTGTATCAGGGAAACCACCCTTGGCTTGAAGATTTGCTAGAAGGACTCACAGTATTCAGAAAAGCCATTATATTCACATTGAGAGTTTATTAGTCAAAGGACATGGATTAAAATCCAAAAAGGGAAAAGGCACAGGAGATGAAGCATGAGAGAAAGCAGTCACAGGCTGCCAGGCGTCCCCTCCCTGTGTAGTCACACAGAGACACGGTTCATTCTTCCAGCAAGGCTGTGTGGTAACAGATGACAAGCAGTGCCAACGAGGGCAGCTGGCCAGAGCCTTGGCGTCCAGAGTTTGTACTGGGTGTCAGTCGTGCAGGCATCCAGCACTTGCACAAAAGACCTCAGCTACTCAGACTGGAGCCATCCACCGTGCAAATACAGGTCTTCATCATAAAGCTCACTGTGGGGATAAACTTATTTGCTCAACCTGGTACAGCGTGGCCCAAAGCCATGAACGAACGTTCTGATCGGAGAGACTAGTCCAAGAGACCAGAGGTTATCTCCCAGGTGCTGGTGGAGGCCAGTCCTAAAGACCCACCTTTACTTGGAACCTACAGTCCAGGCCTGCTGAGTCAACCCTTTCCTGCCCAGTCATTTCTAGGCCTTCAATTTGATTTAGTCATGCATTTCCTCACCTTTTTACAACCTGGAAGTCATTCCCTTCTTTAATAATTTGGAAGCAACACTGGCAGTTCTGTGTTCTCTCCCTAAGTCTTTAAGGTTTTATGTATGCACCATTTCTTCTTGAGAGAGATCAGAGAGACTCCTTTTCATTTAAAATTCAGATTTTGGGGGTGCCTGGGTGGCTCAGTCAGTTAAGTGTTCAACTTGGGCTGAGGTCATGATCTCGCGGTTCATGGCTTTAAGCCCTGCATCGGACTTTGTGCTGACAGCTCAGAGCCTGAAGCCTGCTTTGGATTCTATGTTTTCCTCTCTCTCTTTCCCCCTCCCCTGTTGGCTCACTTGCTCTCTCTCTCTCTTTCTCTCCCTATTTCAAAAATAAAAAAAAATTTTAAAAAACTTAAATTCAGATTTTGCTGTGATATTGAAACAACATACTCAATATTACTAAAACTAATGGTCTCTTGATATTTGCTAGAATGAATATCAGTCTTTTTACTGTTTTACGCAACACCTTCTTTTTCTCTGTATATTCTCAGCCTCTATTAGTGATCACGTGTCTTGTCAGGAATACATTTGAGAATGTAGATAAATTATGAAGAGGAAATAACAGATTTCTCACCACTGACAACTGACCACCAAAAAAAAAAAAAAAAAAAAANGATACCTGGAAATTACCTTATGAAATACTTTTTAAAAATTATTTTGTGGTCATTTCAAGATACAAATGCAGATCTACTTCCAAACTCACTCAGTTGGCTGTTAATTGGATTCAGTTCCTTACAGACTATGGTTGGAGGTTTCCCTCAGTTCCTTTCCACCTGGGACTCCATAAGGTAGCTGAGAAAACAGGAGCTGCCCATCATCACAGAGAGCAAGTAAGAAAACAAGAGAGGCTAAGCAAGATGGAAGACAGAGTGGTTTTGTAACTCCATCTGTGAAGTAGTATTCCATCACTTTTGTCATAGACAGTTGGTTAGAAGCAAATCATTAAGTCCATCTGATGCTCAAAGGGAGATTACACAAGAGCATGAAGACAGGGGTGAGAAAATAATGGGCGGCCATCTTAGAAGCTGCCTACCATAGGCACTTACCAGAACAATAACACAAAATACCATATATAATTAGTATATATTAGAGGTTCCCAACTGACATTCTGCTCCGGATATCTGCCAGTAACTGGAGATATTTTGGTTCTTATAACTGCAGAGGAGGAGCACATATTGGCATCTAATTGGTATAAGCCTGGCATGCTGCTAAACATCCTACACTGCACAGAACAATGCAAAAAGAATTTTCTGCTTCAACAGAGCGATACTGCTCAGTTTGAGAAACCCTGTAAATACTAGTAAATTTTAAGATTAGTCAGAGAAGTCGATACTAAATTTCTTGTTGCTGATTTACATCCTGGGTTGCTCTTTAGGTAAAATATGCTCAAGCCTTAGAAAATAACACATCTAACCAGTGACTTGATTTCATCTGAAATGTAAGTGTTACATGGAATGATCATTATAGATGTGTCTGTGCAGAAGCCAACTTATCTCTATTTTACTGAAGAGAAAACTGCTTACCAGACTTCACCTCATAGACTTACTATGTGCCTGAAGTAAAAAAAAGAAAGAAAGAAAGAAAAAGAAAAAAGAAAAAGAAGAAAAGAATCAAGTATAAAATGTTAATGTACATGGTTTAAAGCATCTACATATGATTCTACAGTAAAATCTGACTTAATAATTACAGCCATGGTTCTTATTACTGCCTGCATGTTTGAGCTACTAGTACATTTTTTTAATTTTAAAATATAGATATTAGAACAATTTCTCCAAACCAGTTAATTAGCCACTATGGATGTAAGGCTCCAGCTTGGTATAGTTGAAAGGATCACAGTTAGTGGTTTTGAGAGCCACTACAACAGCATTTCTGCTGGAATTATTGAATTAATCTAGTAACCTGCTAATAGTGGATACTATAATAGTGAGATAAAGTTATTTTTTACATTTAGGTATATAGACGTACACAGATACAGATTAGCATCATAACTGAAAAGTATTCTAAAAATCAATTTTCAAATCTGAATGATTAATTCCAAGGGGCCATCAAACTATGATCATTGGGCTACATTTGGATCCCTGTCTCTTTATGTAAACAAAATTATATTGGAACCAAGTTGTTTTGGAAGGAAAGTAATAGTCCCACTGTTGGGGAAAAAAAATTTCTTTACCTGTTGTGGTTCCTCTGGGTGGTCTAAGAATCAAACTAATATGAGACAGATTAACAGGAGAAAAATAAACAAAAGTTTAATAACACGTATTCTTCCTCTGTACATGGGAGAAGCCCAGAAATACTGAGTAACTCCCCACATTTGCTGAAGTCATCACCTTAAATACTGTCTTCAGCTAAATATGGAAGAGGCTGGGAATGGGGAGCCAGTTACAGGAAGGTATCAAAAACAAAAGCATGGTAAACAAGAGTAAGAAAGTTACATAGATTTAAGTCTGTGCTTTCTCCGCTGTCAACAGTTTCTAGATATTTACAAGTCACCCTACTTCCTGGTAGAGTGAGGGAGACACTCTCAGAAATGGAGATTTCCCTTACAAATGTAAATGTCTCTTACAAAAGGCTAACCTCTACTCTGTTTTCAGAGCTTTTCTCATGAGTGCTATTCTTTAAAAACAAACATCTCTGGCCTCTCGGTGGCTCATCAGTGGTTGAACTTCTTACTTCAGCTCAGGTCATGATATCACAGTTCATGGGTTCGAGCCCTGCGTTAGGCTCTGTGTGTTATACCCAGATCGCAGTATCCTCAACGACCAGAGACCACCGGAGAGACCGAGTCACACATGCAAAGGCAAAGGGCTTTATTACGGGCTCAAGCTTGGGCTCCCAGACCTCACCAATGCAGTGGATCCGTGCTGAGAGCCCCGAACAAGAGCAGAGTAGGGCTTTTATGGGGTTTGTGACAGGGGAGTTACAGAAGTTGTGACAGGGGAGTTACAGAAGTTGTGGCAGGGGAACAGTGATCCAATCATAATTATACAACATCATTGACAGCAGGTTTGACCATACACATTGTCTAGAGTATTCGTTACTTTTGGCGGGGTCCAATTACAACGTTTAGAGTACCTTCAAATTTAACCAATCACAAAGTGAGCCTAGGGTCTTATTCGGCGACTAACGGGTTAACTTTAACATTAGGTAACAGGGTCCTATCTATAGTTTCTATCTCCAGGCCTCTCCCTTAGTAATGGGGAGGGTGGTCTCTGGCCTTTCCTGATTGGGTGTTGCAAGGGTGGTTTCTCCTGCCTTGGGCAATGGTAACTGCCTGATAGTTTCCAGGAAGCTGAAACTTAGGCCTTCTGGTTTAGAGGGGAAACTTAAAGCCTGTCATGGAGTCAGTTTGGTCTAGACGTTTAGACTTGTGTCCTTACATGTGCTGACAGCACAGCTCAGAGCCTGGAGCCTGCTTCGCATTGGGTCTCCCTATCTCCCTGTCCTTCCCCCACTCAAGCTCTGTCTCAAAAAGAAATAAATAAATAAATGTTAAAAATTTTAAAAACAAACATCCTAAAATAATCCTTACGTGAAAGCAAATTTGGGGGTGACAAATTCTGCCACCCTTCATAGCTGTGGCCATTTGCTTTTGTATTGTCTTCAGCTGCTTTTAAGCTATAACAGATTTAAGTGTTTGAACAGAGACTATAGAGCCTGCAAAGCCTTAAATGCTTAATATTTGTCCTGTTGAAGAGGTTTGCCAAGTCCTGGGCTGTCCTAATACCAAAAGACTTTCTTTTTATTGGATTTAGTCTTGGTATTTATTATTAGTTTTTCTAAGTCTTTTTATGTTGTCTTTCAACATGATGGAGAGGAGACAAGGAAAGAACAGGGGTAACTTCAAAAGTAAGCAAGATTTTATTTATATTAATGTTACATGTATTATGTATTACATTTTATTATGTAAAGATGATCTCTCCTGATCAATTTTCAATTACTTAAAAGAAAATAGGTACTCATAGACAATGATTTTTTTCCCATTAAGTCAGCTGAAAGAGCTAGTGATTGCTCTAAAGATAGCAATGGCAATCATTTACTGTAACTTACCTAAGGTGATGTGCTTAGGTAATATGCTCATTCGACTACAGAAGGCAGTGTCTGGAGTCTGGGATCTTATCCACAAAATAAAACACGCTTCTGTCTATAGAATAATTCCTTCTTTTAACACTCTGTATTTCAAAACTCCTAAAGATCTAAGTTCAGCCATTTGTATTATTAAGGTTGGCTATTTAACTTTTAAATAGCAGAAGTGCTATCACGCTTGTCTTAAGGACACAAGACATTTCTACTGCGCTGCATCTACTAGGAAACATGACAGGAGAACAATGCAGATTTTGTATCTGCTTATTTGCAGTTTCATCTGTAAGAAATACAAGGTGAATACAGAAAACCGAACTGAGCCACAAAAGAATCCAGAAAACGTATACACACACACATCTCAAATATCTCCTGGATCAGCTCACTGTTGACTGTACATGTTACTCTACAAGATTGTGTTTTGCTATTATTTTGAAGCTGGGGATACTCATTCAACATCCAAAAAAATATCTGTGTTCTGGTGAGGCAACACAAAGCAGAACATGAAGAAAGAAAGCTTTAAGTGTTGAGAAGAAGCCTGAAATCATAACATGTTTTGACGTGAGTTCTCAGGAAACACGCACACAGGGACTGCCACCGGGGACTATCAGGGACAGCACTGTGAAAGCCCAAGAGCATCTGTGACTAGAAGAATGGGAAGCACAGTGACATCGGGAAGAAGGCAAGAGAGAAATGGAAGGGATGAAAGGAAAGCTGAGCTTACGCACTGAAGACCAAACATTAAAAAAGTCAGGAACGTCTTTTCTGACAGTCCAATATGAAGCACATGGGTACACTAAGACCTCACGTAGAAATCGCCGAATCCTACGGCAGTAGCTGCTACCAGTACTCGAAGTGCCTGGCTCAGTGATTTCAAAAGATCAGTAAAATATCCAAAGCGTTCAGCTGTTGAGCAAAGCCCTGAGTTAAGATAAAGAGACAAAGGAATTTCCAGAAGTGACACAGAAGTTAATGGAAGATGGTCACATCTTTAAGATGTCAGGCTTCAGTTTCCATGAAACAGGGGTCCACCAGACACACAGGACGTCAAGGGCCCGTATGTCCCAGGCCGAGAGAGCATGCCTTCGGCTTTAAAGGCACACAAGATAACAAACCGTGTGATGCTTCCTTGACCATTTCACAGTAACTCACAGAGTTTAACCTGACTCATGTCTGTTTACACAAAGACCAGCTTTTTCTCTCAAGATAAAGTACAAAACTTATTAAAGAATTTATGTTCTCCTTAACCATTTGACATGTGAAGGGGTGCAGAAAGTGACACCCCAAAATGTGTCACCATGGCACAGAAATCATCTCTAGTTAAAAGTAATTAACACCCAGCACTTGCAGAAAAAGCTCTCTGCCTACCCCACTTTCCTGAATTTACACTGGGAAGGGGAGGGAGTCTGTGCCAGGAAGAAAGCTATCAACGGATGTGCCCTTTCCTGAGGAACTTGTCTGCAGAACAGGGTAACCTTCCATCCTCCACCTGCTTGCCAATGGCCTTCCTCCCCTTTGTGTCCTCAGCTCACATTAGCTTCACGTGGCCTCACTGTCTTTGGAATTTCCCGCCTGTGTGGACTCCCCGTAGGTATGCCTAGTAGATCTGATTTTGTCCTGTTAATCTGTCTCATTTCAATTTGACTCTAAGTCCAGCTAGAAGGGCCACAGCACAAGGCAGAGGAAGGTCTTCCTTCCTGACACCTGTATATAATTGAGATACCATTTCTAGGTTCCTACCTTTTATTTATTTATTTTGTATTTGCCATTGCTGAGGTTTTGCTCCCAACTTCACAATTATCACAGTATCTGGTTTGTATCGCACGATTCTGCATAGTGCAGTGATCTTTAGGAATGCAAGTGTTCCACGATTAGAGAAATGGCTGTAACAGAAAGCCATCCAAGTGCGATTATAAAAGGAAGAAAAGAATCAAGTGGTTCTTCATACATCCAAAAGCAGGAAGTATAATCCAGCCTCATAAGGCATCCTAAATGGGTCTTCAAACTTTCTGAGAAACCAGGAGATCTACTGTCTCATTACTCTCCTCTTCTCTGCAGGACCAAGTGATTTCTTTTCTCCTCTTCTTTTCTTTTCTTCTTTTCTTTTCTCTTCCTTCTGCAAGTCTGTTCATTATGCCGTTTCTTTGTTTCTAATTACTATTAACGAGCTTCCTCTTCCTAAGAAGCACATTCAAAGATAGCTACCCCCCAGCTTCTCTGAATAAGGAGGCTGAGGAGGCCGACTACGGGGTATCACTGCTTCTCCAAATTGTCATGAGATCATTTGATAAACCAATCTTGGGAGAGAAAATATTCCAACATCGTCCAGAGATTTGATTTTTATTCACACGATCACATCACAGATTTCAATTATTAATGATATACTGTAAGTAGGGTGGGAAACGTGTTATAAAAGATTGAACTGAGCACACTTGAAACTTGAAATGTGTTTCTGCACCGTGATAATGTGGGGCGTGGCAGAAAAGCTTTCTGTTTTATTTTGTTTGCTTTAGATGAGCTTGCTCTTCTATTTAACAATTCAGAGACTTTTAGCTAGAGGGGATCTTGACCACGCTGGCATCTAATTCCCAAGAGGAGACACTGAGCTCCAGAGAGGGCGTGATTTTCCCAAGACAACATGTGTCATGGGGTGTCACTGTGGCTGCAGTGGTGATGGTCACTGCGGCTGCAGTGGTGACGGTAATACGATCCTGAGCTGCGGTTCCTCGAAGTCGAAACCAGAAAGTATGACCAAATAAAAAAGAGGAAAATGTGTCCTGACCTAGTATATTTCTGGCCTTAAAGAACACTTACAATCAGTAAAGTAAATATACGTGACTGGCTATTGGAACAATACTAATAGCTTCTGGCTTCCCCACGGTGAGGAGTTTTGAGCAATGAACACTGGAATATGGCTTGAAAGACAAGCATGAAATATTAAAAGATATGTAGAGAGAGAATGACAGAAAGGGAGAACGAGAGAACGAGAGAGAGAGAGAGAGAGAGAGAGAGAGAGAGAGGGAGATTGATTTACGTGTGAGGTGTTCATTTACATTTCTAAGGGGAATGGAGCCCAGAATAGTGGGGACATTCCAAGAATTCAAGAATTGTAAACCAGAAAGGTATCTTATCAACCTTACCAAAGAGATTTCTTTTCATTGCAAAGGGCAAGAGCCATACTTTCTATGGAGACTAGTTTTCCATACTCCTCTCAGGAATGGAGGACGGCCATGCAAACCATCCTCTAGAAGTTCAAAGAACCATACTTGTGGTGCTCTTCCCGGTAGTAGGGTCTGTATAGCTGCAGGCCGAACCATCTGCTCTCCTCACATCTCCCTCAGGTGGGAAGAAATGCAATGTGCAGAAATGATATGGTTATTGCTGTGAGTAACAAAAATATCCCTTGACTCAGACACCCCATATTTGCATTCAAGAAAATATAAGTAGATACAGAAAATCAAACGGTGGCACCAGAGAATGGTGGCAGAAGGAGCTCTCAGTACACCACCCCAAGGAACAACCATAATAAAAGTTATTAAAACAAACAAACCATGGATAAAAGATGAGTAAACTTGTGAGTAGCAGTCTCTTTATGAGAAAAACATAAAGAATTCCTTCAGATTGAAAGTAAGAAACACCAGAAAGTGTTCTGAATCCACAGGAAAAGAGATTTGATGAAACTGATTATTTCATTCTAATCTACTAAAATATATTTCTTCTTTCTTCCATTACCTGATTTATAAGACAACTGTGCATCACAATGTGTATATAATTATACTATTGGAATGATAGCAGCAGAAATATAAAATGTCTAACATTAATCGCACAAAATGGGGTAAATAGAGCTCTACAGGATTTATATCTCTACACATCACTGGAGTTAAGTGAGTATAAATCTAAAGAGTCTGTTAAGATGTATGTGGTAAGCCCCTGAGCAATCATTAAGAACATTACTAAAGGTGTGAAAAATGTTTAAAGACATTAAACCTAGAATCTCTTCATTTAATAAAAAAGAAACAACAAATGAAGAGAATTCTGGGCATTTCAAAGGAGAAACATATAGAAAACAAAAGGCAAAACAGCATGCATAAAGTCACATGCATCAATACTAAAGTCAAAGATGAATGGATTCAATAATTCAGTCAAAAGGCAGAGACTGTCAGACTGGATAAAAAAAAAAGATCCAACTATATGCAATCTATAAAGGACATACTTTAAATTCAAACATGAAAGTATTCTGAAATTAAAAGGAGAAAAAATGACATATTATGCCAACAAGCATATGAAAGAGGATTCGTGCTAATATTAGAGAAGACAGACTCTAAGAAGAAAGTTACTAGAGATAAGTGGGATGTTTTAGGATGACAAAATGACCAGTCCATCAAAAACACATAACAGTTATAAAGATATATGCACTTAACAACAGAGCCCAAAATACATGAAACAAAATCTGACAGAACTCGAAAGAGACACACAATTTAACAATAATAATTGGAGTCTTCAACATTCATTTTCAGTGATGGATAAAACTAAGAAGAAGGTCAGCAAGGCTGCCGGCTCAGAGCCTGGAGCCTGTTTCAGTCTGTGACTCCCTCTCTCTCTGACCCTCCCCTGCTCATGCTGTCTCTCTTTCTCTCTCCTAGAAATAAATAAAAACATTAAAAATTTAAAAAAAAAAAAAAAAAGAAGGTCAGCAAGGAAACAAAAGACTTGAACAACACTGTAAATCAACTAAACCTAATGGGTATCTCTGAAATACTCCACCCGACAACAGCAGAATGTATATTTTTCTCAAGTGCCCAGGAAATACATAGACAGTGGTCAGACTAGAAAACTTCACTTTAAAATGACTGGCATACAAACTATTTTCTCTGACCACAATGGAATGAAGTTGAAAAAAGCAGAAAGAAATTTCACATATATTTAGAACTTAAACACATACTCCTAAATAATCAATGGATCACAGACGAAATCACAAGAGAAATTAGAAAATATTTTGAAAGGCAGATAGAAATGCAAACCTCAACATATCAAAACTTCTAGGCTTCAACTAAGGCTTTCCTAGTGTGAAGAAGTTTTTTCAAAAGATATCAAATACAAACCCCACCTTCTGCTTTAGGACATTATAAAAATGAACAAACACACTCCAAGGTGATCAGAAAAAAGAAATAATAAACATAAGAATCAAAATTAATGAAATAGACAATAGGAAAATAATAGAAAAAGTCACTGAAGTAAAAAATTGGTTCTGTGAAAAGATCAACAAAATCGACACTCTTCTAGTTAGGGTGACAAAGAAAAAGTAGAGGAGATTCCAATTACTAAAATCATGACTGAATAAAGGAAACATGATAGAACTTACAAAAACTTAAAAGTATTATAAGGAAATACTGTGAATAACCATATTCTATACCAACAAATTAGATTACTTAGACGAAATGGAGAGACTTTGGCAAAGACTACTGAAACTGATTCAAGAGAAATAGAAAATCCTAACAGAGCTACGAAAACTAAAGAGATGGAATTTATAATTTCAAAACTTCCCACTGAGAAAAGTGCAGACTCAACAGACTAAATTGGTGATTTCTGCCAAGCAGTTTAGGGAAAATACTAATCCTTTACGATTTCACCCAAAACACAAAAAAGGTCATTCTTCCCAACTCCTTTTTTGAGAGCAGTAATACCCTGAAACCAAAATCAGACAAATATAAACAAGAAAACTATAGTCCAACTATTTATTATGAACACAGGCACAACAGTTCTCAACAAACTACTAACAAAATCCACACATATTAAAGGGATGATATACCACAAAAAAATGTGATATATCCCAGGAACGTTACACTAACTTAACAGAGAAAAACACAAGATGTAATCCACCCTCTCAATAGACAGAGGACAAAACTCACAAGATCATTTCAAGACACAGAGAAGCATTTGACTAATTCCAACATCTTTTAATGGTAAAAACATTTCAAAAAATCACTTATGTGGTCTACATCCTCAACTTGATAAAGAACGTCTAAGAAAAACTCATGCTATTATCATACTTAATGGGGAAAGACTAAAATGTCTAAGAGAGGATGAAGGCAAGGACATCTAAGTGCTCATCTATTTTATTTAATCTTGTATTGGAGGTTATAGCAAGGACCGTTAGGCAAGAAAGTGAAATAGAAGGCATCTGGGTTTCAAAGGGAAAACTAAAACTATCTCTATTTGCAGATGACAGAGTTTTGTATATAGGATGACCTGAGAGAATTGACTAAAAAATTCTTAGTAGTTAAACCAGATCAGTGAGGTTGCAATGTCCAATTTCAATATGCAAAAATCAACTGTAATTCTATAAACTAGGAATGAATAATGTAAAATCAAAGTTAATTAAAGAATTCCATTCATAACAGCATCAAAATTAGTATGCTTATTATTAAATTTCCTATAAAGGTGGTAAGATACTTATACCCTGAAAATTATAAACCTTTCTGAAAAAAATTACAGAAGACCCAATAAATGGAAAAACAACCCGTGCTCATGATTCAGAAAAATGAATAACCGTGAAGATGGCAATACTCCCAAAGTGATCTCCAGATTCATCCCAATCTCTATCAGCAGCTCAGATGGCATTATTGAAGAAATGGATGATCTTACCCCTAAATTCATATCAAAATGCAAGAGATCCAGAATATCCAAAATCATATTGGAAAAGAAAAAAGTTGGTGGTCTCCTAATACCCAATTTCAAAACTTACTACAAAGCTACAATAATCAATATGCTGTGGTACTGAGATAGGTTCGACATATCTAGAATTGTGTTTCCAAAAACAAATCCTTATATTTATGGTAAATTTTTGACAAAAATGACAGAACAGTCTAATGGAGAATGAGCCGTACTTCCAACCAATGGTGTAGGGAAATGGATATCCACATGCAAAGTTTGAACTTGATTCGTTTCTTTACACCAAACACAGAAATTAACTTAGAATGGATCACAGACCTAACTGTAAGAATTAAAACTATCAATTCTTAGAATACAGTATTAGAATAAATCTTTGTTACCTTGGGTTAGTCAAATCATTTTAGATACGGCATCAAATGCAAAGCAACAAAGAAAATATACACAAACTGGACTTCATCAAAATTAAAACTTAGGTGCTTCAAAGAATACCATCAAGAAAATGAAAACACAGGGGCGCCTGGGTGGCTCAGTCGGTTAAGCGTCCGACTTTCGCTTAGGTCATGATCTCGCGGTTCGTGGGTTCGAGCCCCGCGTCGGGCTCTGTGCTGACTGCCAGCTCGGAGCCTGGAGCCTGTTTCAGAGTCTGTGACTCCCTCTCTCTCTCTGACCCTCCCCTGCTCATGCTGTCTCTCTCTCTCTCTCTCCTAGAAATAAATAAAACATTAAAAAAAAAAAAAAAAGAAAATGAAAACACAGCCCATAGAATGGGATAAAACATTTGCAAAACATATATATGATGAGGGACTTGTATCCAAAATATATAAAAAAAAAAAAAAAACACTTTCCACTAATGATAAGAAAACAAAAATTTAAATGAATAGACCAACAATCTGAATAGATGTGTCTCCAAAGAAGTTATACAAATGTTTAATAGCTACATGAAAAGACATTTGACACCGTTAGCCATGAAGGGAATGTCATTCAAAACCATAATGAGATACCAGTTGATACCCACCATAATGGCTATAAAAATAATAATAAAAAAAAGCCAAACCTGATAATAGCAACTGTTAGCAAGAGATCAGAGAAATGTGGAACAATGAGAACCCTCACACACTGTTGGTGGGAATATAAAATGGTGCATCCAGTTTGGAAACCGTTTGGTGGTCTCTTCAAAAGTCAAATATAGAGTCTGTGGACAACCCAGCGACCCTACTTGTAGGTACAAACTCAAGAGACCCAAAACCAGATGTCCACACAACAACATGCACGTGACTGTCCACTGCAGAATTAGCCGTGATAGCCAAGTAGAGGGAGCAGCGCAATGTCCGTGGATTATTACAACGCTGTCTCCCCAGACAATGCCCCTTCATCCATCTCTACAAAGGAATGAAGTAGTGATTCACACCACAACACGGATGAATCTCGAAAACACGCTAAGTGAAACAAGGCCACTTGTTATATATAATATAGACATAAGCTACAAAAAGTATACAGAATAGATGTTTTGTGAGGATAGAAGAGAGGTTAGTGGCTACCTAGAGCAGGAGAATTGGGAAGGAAACGAGGTGTGTCTGTTCATGGTCACAGGGTTTCTTTGAGGGTCAATAAAAATGCTCTAAAGCTGATTGTAATTATAGTTGCAAAATCCTACACACGTATTAAAGTAACTGGATTGTGCACTTTAAATAAGTGTACTTATATGCTATGTGAATTATATTGTAATGAAACTATTACATTAAAACTTATTGACCTGCATACTTTTTATCATCTTTCTACAGATTGTACTTTGCCAGTGAAAGGGTCAATGTCTAAAATACCGACTAAAACATCACTGGGGTAGGTAAGACTCAGCCACTGCTGAGTCCTGAGGGGGACGGTACCATGTGACCTATCTCGCCTCCAGCGGCTCCGATGTGTTCATCAACCGGCTCCACACACTCTCTCTCCCTCCCCAGCCCCTACGTCTAGGCTTTGCCCTGTAGCCGAAGAAATTTCATGTTGAAGGGACAAAAGAGCTTCCGTGGGCCAACATTCCCAGGAGAATTCATGAGGTTTTCGCAGACAGGATCAGTTCAGAATCATGGTGGCCTCTCCTTCTGGACCAATCGCCATAGCAAGAAGACAAGAGAAACATGCGGATTCGGCTGGGCCTCTGTCACAGGCCCAGCGCCCCTGGAATCGTGCGGGTGGCCAGGAGAAAGGGAAATGCGCGTGGACTTCAGACGGCCAGGTGCAATCTCTCTCTGACCACAAGGCCGAGAATGGGGAAGGGAGGGCTCCCGAAGAGAGGACCCCAATGCGGCGATGGGGGTTGGTGGGGGGGGTCAGGGAGGGAGCAGAGCAACCACTCGGCGAGGCGGGCATGAGCCAGGCAGACGGAGTGGGCACCGGGGACTGAATTATGCTCGCCCTGGTCACGTATGTTCAGTGGTTTATGTTATGGCCTGAGAAACAGTGTCTGTAACCAGCTGTAAATATGATCATGGAGGGTTCAGATCTGTAGCTCAGAAAACTTATTTTGGCGGCAGTGAGAGATCTGTTCCTCATAAGTATTGGAACTTCAGGGTCCGCTAGACCTTCTCAGTGCACACCGTGCTCCCCAACAGCTCTTTAAAATTCCCAAATAATTTTACAGTAACTCCCAAACTTCTGGTAGCAGAGGCTGGGTTCAGGCTGAAGATCAAGGCGGGACCTTATCAGGGAGAAAAGGTCTAAGCTGGTAAAGTGGGGGCCCCTGCACTTCCTGAGGGAGCTTCTGAAACAGTATCGTTTGTCCACATGGAAGATCATTTTAGGATCCTCTATAAACGCCATTCCAGGTATCGTACAAAGGGCTGTGGGGGCGCAAAGAGAAATAAGAACCAAGTCCACCCTTGAAGAGTGAACAGTGAGGCTGGACAAGAGATTACTACGCTCAATCTAAGAGCAAGACCAGTGGGAAGTGTCTCCCAGGAGGTAAGAGGCCTGAACGTGTGCAGCCCTGACTCCCGTACCTAAAGTCCCCCAGGTCCCGAGCAGGCATCCGCTCAGCGCAGGCTGGGTGGCTGAGCGGAGGGGCGGCACGAACTCAGTGCGGCAACAGTTCAGAGAGAAAACAGCATCTAGAAATGGGCAGACTTCACCTAGGTCTTGGGAGACACCTGCGACGTACACAGCAAGAGAAGGAACCAGAGGTAGAAAGTAGGAGAGACTTCCAGGAGGAAGTGCCATCGACACCAAAAACAAATACAAGGTGGCAGGAAAAGAAGAGAATATTTAGTGAAAAGAGAACTGACTTCTCTAAATTTAGAGCGATAGAAGGGAGTGCAGAGAGAGCCACAGAAGTGAAAGGGGGGCTTTTCAGGGGTGGAGGGAGGGGACAATTTGCTTCTGGTAAAAAGCATGGAGCTTAAAGAGAGATAGGAATGAAGGGAGTCCAACAGTCTATTTCTGGGTTTGTTGTGTGCTGGTGGCGCACTGGGGGCAGGGGACCGACACTGGGAATCCAAAATGGAGGCAGTGACCTTGGCCAACCAAAAAGAACCATAACCTATAGGAACTGCACCACATTTTCATTACACTCTAGGCTGTTGCCCTAACAAAATCAATAGTAATTCTTATTTCCCTAAACATGCCTCACAGAAATATTTCCCTATCTCAGCAAATTCTGTAATGACTCACCACAATTTTAAGTGAGTGAACAAAGGCCTTCTCTCCCCAAGATTCTGATGATACACTAACAAGCAAAGACAAACACATTTTTAACAAAGACACATCATTCCTTTCTTTTCTGAAAGACTGAGTTCAAGTGTTGCCTCCTTACCTTAAATATGTGTATTGTGTCTTTGCCATCTAACTTATGAAATATTGTGACAAATTATTCAATACAAGTTAATGCTAATGTGAAAGCTCCTGCACAACTTAAATAACTAGAAGAGCTATTGTCACTTATGCTGATTATAAGTGGGTGTCACGATCTTTAGATGAACTGTCCTAATAGTGTTAGCAAATGTGATACTTAATGGCGCGAAGCACTGGAGTGGAAGACGGCTCGCCAGGCCGTAGGGCTCTCGTCTGGTGCAGGAAAGGGAAAAACACAGTAACTGATGGCTGATTCCGCAAAAACGCCAGAGACTGACTCACTAGGGACCGCGCACAGTAGCTGCAGACAGTGCAGATTACAGTCACCGCAGTGTGTTCCGTAAGGGTGGGGGACCTTCAGGAAATGCTCCGAATGACTGCGTCCTGGGAATTGCTCCCTATACAGCAGGGAACATCTCGTTTCCTAAAATGAAAAAGGGGTCTCCAGGAATGATTAGAAGTGGTTAATTCTTTGGAAAACAAGGAGCCTGGGATGATCCGAGGAGCACAAGGCAATTCTGAGAGCCACTATGCAAGGCCACTGGCTCAGTGCGGTTGCCCAGCCCGAGGCGGCGTTTCTTCGGGGCTGATGCGGGCCTAACCTGCGGACAGCTTGATTAGCAGGAAGACATCTCAAGTGAATCTCAGATCTTTACGATCAGGATATATGAGCAAGGGTTCCCTAGAATCTGTATTTTAAAGAGCTCTCTAATTTTCTACAACCACGGTTTTAGAATTCCTTCACATGTCATTAATTGCCATTCTGAAACGATAACAACGACAACACTATTTATAAACGTTTTCTCTGCTACTTTATTTAGGTGGCACATTCAGGTGGGTGTTGCGTCAGGACAAATAATAATTAAAGAGATTTAATTCTCTCTGTGGGGAATCAGGGAAGAGACTACTCTATGCTCCTTTTTCTCAGAGTATTTACCTTAGGGGAAGGAAAATTATCCTTGTAAGTACTTCCTCCTCTCTTTGAAGTGTGTATAAATCCTTATGAGAACAACATAGGCCTTTTGTCGGCTTTATGATCCCAGAATGTCCTTCTCAAGGACCTGAGAGCCACCTTTTTGCAACGCAAACACTGGGAAAGACAGCGCCCTGTTCCTCGGCGTCTGCGGGAGACNGCCTGAGAGCCACCTTCTTGCAACGCAAACACTGGGAAAGACAGCGCCCTGTTCCTCGGCGTCTGCGGGAGACCGGCGGCCACCCGGCCGCTTTGCTCCAACCTGCGGAGCCACTGCCCGTCAAGGCACGAGGCCAGCACTCCAACGCGGGACGGTCGCCCCGTCACTAGGTGCGGCCGGGACGCAGGACGCGTGACACTCAGGGCTGTCCAGGCCTCTTACTGGGGGGCCAGTTACTGTCTGCCCTGGAAGCCGACGAGCCCGGCTGCGCGTGCGGCTGCGGGAGGGCGGCGCCACCGTCCGCCTCGGCCTCCGGCCCGCGCACCGCGTCGTGACTGAAGCTCGTTCCCAGACAGGAGCGCCCTTCCTCTACTCCCTCTGTGGAAGGGCACCTGACGGGGGGGGGGGGGGGGGCGGCCTGTGTCATTACGTTTCCCCAACGCTTACAAACGCAACGTTTGCCCAAGGGAACTGGTGACGAGGCTGCTGAAGCGCCTGGTCGCGCAGCGCAGCGGCTATGTGGGGGATGTGCACCCCAGTGGCTAGTGGGGGGTGGGCACCCCAGTGGCTAGTGNGCGGGTCGCGGCCTGCAGGCGGCCGCCCTGCTCTGCACCGGAGCTGTGCTCTTGAACAGCAAATGCACGAAACCGCGTGTGCTGTGAAAACCAAGACAAGTAGCCCCCAGTGGAGTCGCTTACAGCAAGCCCCGGGGGTGCGACGGGGGCACTCACGCTGAACTGGGTCCATCAGGAGGCCTCTGGGGAAGACAAGGCGGTTCCCAGGCTGCCAGGCGGTTAACGGTACCGAGTAAACCTGAATGGCAGTGGCCACAGCAGAGAACCTTCCAGACGGCGCACCCGTTCAGGAGGCGCCNGCGGAGGGGGACTGCCCCCTCCCCTCCGGCTGCTGGTGGCCGGGAGGGGCCGCCGGGACAGCCCGCTGCGCAGGAGCCTGCGGGTCGGGACCGGCCGCAGCCCGCACGGACCGGGGGTTCCCACACCTCCAGGGTGGACACCCTGAGCCGCCCGCACGGACCGGGGGTTCCCACACCTCCAGGGTGGACACCCTGAGCCGCCCGCACGGACCGGGGGTTCCCACACCTCCAGGGTGGACACCCTGAGCNATGCCTGTGGCTGTCCCCAAGAAGCTGCTCGTTCAGAGTCTTTCACGTTCCTTGCATGTTGTTCCATGCATGTTGTGAAAACAGAGACAACCCGGATGGAAAAGCAGCAGCCATTTTCTCCACACGGTGACAGTCTGTGAAGGGGTCAGTCGCCAGCAGCTGCGTGTCGCAGGTGTGCAAGGCAGGCACCGGGGGACGGACGCTGCAGAGCAGGGAGAGGCGAGGCTGCGGGGGGCGCCCTGCCTGGAGGGGCGCGGAGCCCGGCACCCCGTGCGCCCGGGGTGGGGCGCGGCTATGCGGCTTCGCGTGCGGGGCCCTCGGCGTCGTGAACGCAGCGTCGCAGGGTCGCGGTCTGCTGTCCTGGGCAGGGCCTGTTCCCCACCCTCTCCCGGCTGTCACGCCCTAGGCTGCTGGGCCTCAGGCCCAGTCTCAGGGCGGTTTCCTGATCGTTCCGCAGAACGTCACGTCAGACGCTTTCCCACAGGTTAGCACTAGGCACGTGCAGTGCGTATGCACTGCTTTCATCTGTGTCAGAAAAATGATCCACGCCCTGAAAATGGAGGAAAATGTGGGCAGGCCAAAGAAAAGCAAAGCCTTATCCACAGGAGTGCAAACGGTTAAATTCACCGTTCACCCAGGGTCCTGGGCTTAAGAAAAGTAGTTCAACCTGTATTTTTTTTTTTTAAGAAGATGAAATAATTTCTTTCTGGGGGACCTGTAGCCTCACAATTTTATTTTCCTTTTGAACATAAACTGGTCTGTGTGTAACACAGTGATGTCAATACACAAGTATCTATATGTAATTACTCCACAAATGCTCCCTGAAACCGTTAAAACATCTTCCTGTTACCTTCACTGATTAATGAGTAGAATACAGTTTTTGACATGTGTGCATTTTATATGATCATGAATCATGCTTTTAATCTTCGGAAAAGTATATTTTTAGCATAGACGTGTTAAAAACACCATTAGGCGTGCTTTAACTTTTTCCACTGTTTACTCCCCTATAAGACTTGCGCGTAATATACGTTCAATACATGTTTGATGAACAGTCTAATCCATTAATAAGAATGGCTAATAATGAACCCACAGATACATTTCTTTTATTCCTTTTTAATCAGAGGAGTGTAAGCTTATACTGTTTCATGAAAAATAATATTTGGGTAGTTATTTTTTATGAAGCAGTTAAGGGTGTTTGGCTTACTAAATAGGCTGATTAAAATGTAGAAATAAAGTGTATATATTTACTTATATACTAGATGATAAGAAATAGCCTGTATTTTATTTTATTTTTTTATTTTTATTTTTGAAATAGCCTGTATTTTAAAATGAGAAATGTGGAGTACACAAATAAGTCATAAACCCAATGAAATAAGCGAATGCACTCTCTACGGTCCACACTACCAGGGCAAGTACCAGATACCACACTACCAGATATAGGAGTCTTTACGAACTCCAAGCCCATGATTTGACCTGAAATAAATGGCACTTGAAATGAATTTAATTTTTCATAACAACATCAATAAGTTCAGAGAGAAGTTTTCTACACACATGGAAGGAAGTTCTTCAGCTACCTGATGGAAACCAATCCGTGTACTAGCCAAAAACTGCAGTGAGCTTTAAGCAGAAAAAGATGAGGAAAACAAACTATTGAGACACCACATGAGGAATAATGACAGATACAACCTCGGGCTTTGAAATAAACATAATTTTCAGGAAATAAATATATTTCTGAAGAAGTTCTATTCAAAAGGAAAGCAGTTTCATATCAATTGCAGCAGCACTATATAAAAGGATGATACATAATCCCCAGTATGTTTCAGCTGAAGAATGAAGAGCTATATTAACACTAAAAGATCAATCAGCGCAATTCACCCCATTAAGGGAATAAAGAAGAAAAACCATATGATCACCCTAATAGGTGCAAAAAAGCATTTGACAAAATTCAATACCTATTTCTGAAAACAGCCTTGTACAGATGGGAATAAATGGAACTTCTTCCATCTGAAAAAAGGCATCCTAAGAAAATCCGACAGTTAATATCTCATTTAATAGTGAAATATTGAACTCTTTCCCCATTAGATGAGAAGTGAGTCAAGGATTCACATTCTCACTATTTCTATTCAACACTGTACCACAGGTTTGCTCATGTAAAAACTCTTAAGCATCTAAAAATGCCTGCTAGATCTAACAAATGGATTCAGCAATGTCATAGGATATAAAGTTAACAGGTAAAAACCAACTTTTTAAATGTGTGTTAGCAGCAAAGATTTCAAAAATGAAAATATAATTTAAAAAGCCATATACCAAGGCATAAGGAGACACAAAGTATTTAGGACATTTTTATTTACCAATGAATGTAGGCACTCTGTCTTGGTGGCCTACATGCATGTTATACGTGGTCCAATATGATCTTCAAGACAGCTTCTGAGGGGCACCTGGGTAGCTCAGTTGGTTTAGAGCCAGACTTTGGCTCAGGTCATGATCTCACGATTCGTGAGTTCAAGCTCCACATCGGGCTCTCCTCTCTGAGTACAGAGCCCACTTCAGATCCTCTGTCCCCCTCGCTCTCTGCCCCTCCACCATTCTCTTGAAAATAAATACTTTTTAAAAAGCAGCTTTTGAGGTACCTTTTTTCCTACATTACTTGTCCAAAGGACACACGTGGAAAGACAGAGTAAAACAATGTACTGAGGGGGTCAAAGTCCATCTTGTTTCTACTGTGTGTACTTCATGGAAAGTTATAAAATATGTTATTAGTCCATTAATATTCTAGTGAATCATTTTTCTATAGACCTCAATAGACTTTTAAAAGTAGTTTAAAAAAACTGTGTGTATCTGAAAGTACTTTGATTCATTATGAACTGATGTTATGGGATAAGAGAGGATTATTCACTTAGGGAAAAAGTGAAACAAATTTTAACAGAAGAAAATGGCACTAAAAGAAATAAAAATTGGTGTTCTAATAATGGAGCAAAAAGAAATATATCTTCAACATCTTTAGCCCTTTCAATACCTTAAAGTATTAAAGTATCAAGTCACATACAATTAAAATTGAACGTTGAAAACTGAAGGCATAAAAAACTCCATTGCTGTCTTGGCAGGCCCCCCAGCGCTCTGGGGACCTGCTGGAAGGACTCACGTGGCTCATGATAAAGTCATGCTCATGGCTAAGATTTCTCACAGAAAAGCATAAAGGGCACGGATATACACAGGTGGAGGCTAGAAAGGACACTTAAAGAAGTCCTCATCCTTCCGCATGGTTTGCACAAACATATCTTTTATCTTCAGCTGTGAATTGCGTGAGAGAAAGAAAACTCCTTCAAGGTAGTTGGTTGCAGATCCATTACGGTACCGGCCATGGTGTAGACCCCAAACAAGGCACCAGGTACACATCACAAATCTTAATGTTCACTTTCAACATGCTGACAAGCTCTTCACGTTGAGCCACTGCTTCCCACCGTGAGAACATCACTGCCCAGAATTATGTGAACGTTCATGTGACTTAGTTCTCAGAGTCTGATGGAGGGTCATCACCACTGGCAACAGCGGTAAGTGAAACCTACATGGACCAGATCTGTTAAAATTAATTATTTCCTTGAAATTTCACAAGGTCATCAACAGGAAGAATGTTGATAAGACTTTTGCTTGAAATTCTGAGCAAGGCCTTTCATGAAGGTAACAAAGGATCAGCAGAGGATAGATCAGGCTAATGGAACAGCCTGGCCTCGATTCTAAAGTCACGAGATGACTTCTGATGGGCAGCATCACACAATAACTAAACTGTCTATGATAGGCTGGCATCTACCAGGGGCCAAGATCCTGGGGTACAGGCTGGGCTCATGAACAGAGCAGAGCCTAGGAGTCTGAGCTTCTCCCAATTGTGCACTGTGGGTAGTTTTTTAACACTGATTGACAGACAGATAGACTAAGGGAGCTACCTTCTGCACTTTTGATAAAAATAAAAATGTTAAGATGTGTATCCCGTAAATATTAAAAAGTCTATATCTATATCTGATGCATCCTTATATACCCTGCTTTACTGAGCTCAATATGCATTTAGCATAGACTTTGGTATATCAATGCAGTCTGAGCACATGAAAAGATTGATACACCTACAATAGTTTTTACAAAACTTATTTTAATTTTGTACATGAAAATGTACAGTCTTTAAAATCTTTCTTATTATTACCAAACGGACATCTGTCAAATGGTCCATAAATATGCATTCAGTTCACGTGGTAAGCAGCGCCGAAGTCAAAACAGCACCATTTAGGGAAAATGGCACAAAGTTCCGCTGTGGACTTTATTTAATGAGCAACTGCTGCAGAGAACAGAGTCTATAACTGTATTTAAGCAGAGAGTGAACACACAGAGGTGGGGCTCAAACCCTGCGTAAGTCTGCTGCTAAAAACAAAAATAAGATTAAGACGTGAAATACTATATTTAACAACTAAAGAAATATTAAAGGAAGGACATGTCATTACACATTGTATTTACTTAATGTGTATGAACTTATTAGCACTAGGGAAGTATAATCAATCCAAATTGGTTTCTTGAGCTAATGCAATTTTTACTCACTTGTTATGGTCTAGTGAGTGATGATATTACTTTATATTGCATGTAAGCATTTATATAAGGAAAACAGCTCTTCTTTCAAATATTTAATACATCTTGGTGACTAAAAATTATATGAAATAATGAGGAAGCAAAATAAAAAGAAAAGACAAAAATGCCTACAACACTTAAATATCATCTGGAATAAAAAGAGCAGATATGATATTAGAGATACAAAAATACTACAACATATGGAAAATTAATCCCTGGAATCTACAAGTGGACATTATCAGGATATACAAAAATGGCGTCCAACTTTAACACTTTTGTCATCTGGGTCAAATCAGGAGAAAAACATTTATGGATTATATTTTTCCATTTAAAATGAAAATACATAGTTTGGGTGAGTGGAATTGGAGAAAACAGTTATACTTACTTTGCTTTTAAAGTAAGACTGTCAATGAAAACACCGGTAAAAGATGAATGTTAATATTCAGGAACACTTTTACAATAGATATTCCTGGTATGAAATAATGAAGTCCTGAGGATGCAAAGTCCATCACAGGGAACATGGTCACTAATGCTGTACTACATACGGCGAGACACTAACAACACTCACCACGGTGCTTTGTAACGTATATGAATGTCAAGTCACTATGTCTTAAGCTGGAAACTACTGTAATATTGTATGTCAACTAAAAATGTCAAAGAAATAAAAACAACGAAGCACACATGACAAATAACTGACACTGCTCTTTGTTCTCTAATGAGCTGTGTAACCAGTGATCATAAATGTCCACTGTTTCATGTTTCTTTTTCCATCCGATGAATCCCTCTAGTTATTTTTTAAATGTTTGTTTGTTTTGGGGCGCCTGGGTGGCTTAGTCGGTTAAGCGTCCGACTTTCGCTTAGGTCATGATCTAGCGGTTCGTGGGTTCGAGCCCCGCGTCGGGCTCTGTGCTGACTGCCAGCTCGGAGCCTGGAGCCTGTTTCAGTCTGTGACTCCCTCTCTCTCTGACCCTCTCCTGCTCACGCTCTCTCTCTCTCAATCCTAGAAGTAAAAAAAAACATTAAAAAAAAAATGTTTGTTTGTTTATTTTTGAGAGAGAGATAGAGAGTGAGTGGAGGGGAGGGGGCAGAGAGAGAGGAAGACCGAATCCAAAACAGGCTCTGCGTGTTGTCAGCACAGAGCCCAGGGTGAGGCTTGAGCTCATAAACGGTGAAATCATGACCTGAGCTGAAACCAAGAATCAGATACGTAAGGGACTGAATCACCCAGGCACCTCCAACCAACTCCTTTAAATAACTTTTGAGAAGACTGTGGCATGGAATAAGTTTTGTGAAATATTTCTACAAGTAAAAGTATAAGTAATAAGCAAAAAAAAAAAAAAAAATAAAGAAACA
>NW_027527559.1:1215549-1252986 GCF_008692635.1 Crocuta crocuta
AAAAAAAAAAAAAAAAATCAAGAAGCAACTTTCTAGTTTTGAGTCTGGAAATGTGTTTGCATTATGCAATAAGTCAGGCTTATGTGGTTTTTAACCGTGGTTGTAATGGAGACATGACTGATGAACCATCAGGAGAGAATTTTGAGGGAAAACCCATCTTGGGAAATTAGCAGAGGTAGAGGACCCCACTTCAACAATGAGAGCCGATACAGCAGAGGTAACAACTACCCCACTGTGATATTTACAGAAAGGGCAGGGAACAATGGAAAATGCCACACAGAAGATCAGCAGGTGGAAAACAGAAAGCTGTCTGACTGGAGTTTTGGTGATTATTTAGTGCCTTTGGTGAAAGCGTGGTTTCTGAAATGCAGAGTTGGTCGATTTTTCTATTATCTATTATGGCACAACAAACTACCCTACAACTTAGTAGCTTAAATCAACCATTTTATCCTTTTCATTATCTCATGAGTCAGGAATTCAGAAAAGATTCAGCTGGGCAGTTGGCAGTGATTCACTCACAAGGTATCAGGCTGGGTGCTCAGTCTGGAGGATCTACCGGTAAAAGGACCTTATCAATCACATGCCTGATACCACACTTCTCTAGTTCTCCTTTATCTCTCCCCTCACCCTCTCACCCCTCTCCCCTCACTGAACAGAGCTCTGCATTTTCTGGCACCTTCTCATAGCACAGTGATCATAGCGAAACTATACTTCTCACAAAGAGGCTTGCTACCAAAAGACAGAAAAGCAGAAGTTGACAAGCCAGTTAAGGGCTATGCCATAGGGTCATTTCTGCCACATTCTATTTGTCAAAGCCATACGATGTTTGGTCACGGGGCGGTGACACGGGACCTGCCTGAGGAAGGAGCTGCAAAGTCACACGAAGAAGAGCCTGTACCACACTGAGGTTGTCTTGAGAAACTACAGTTGGCCACAGGGAAGTTAGGGAAATTCTAAGCAGACAGGGGCTACTAGGATGTGAGGAAGGTCCAGCACGTTTGGTGAACACGGAGTAGCTTACAGTAGTTGCACCACAAGATACGAGTAAGGGGACGGCGGAGAGTAGACAGCGCTCAGTCCATGAGACCAGAGACTTGAAGGAAGACCCAGACAGAGTTAAATCAATAAACTGTTTTTAGTAGTGAAGCAATATGGTCCAGCTTTTATCTTCCTTGATATACGTATATCAAGGCAGAAGTGTTCTAGAGTACTGAGCACCAGAAAAGGGTCACACTTGGAAGACGGAGGCATCCTTTTCTCAGGGAGAAGGGCCTATGTGTCCTCAAGGCAGAGAAGACACAACTTGTCTGCGGGACTTTCTTCTGCTCCACAAAGTGCATCTCCTGAGGAGTAGGGGGAGTTGGGAAGGAGGAAGGCCCTCTATAGCAGCAGAGACACAGAACCTATGACCTTACAAAGTCCCTTCTAACCAGTACCTACTTTTATCATTTAGCTTCTTCTTAGCACCTGAGATCACATGTATTTTTCCTAAAGGACAATAAATGGGACTTCTAGAAAGACGGCAGAGTATGAGTTTCCTGAGCTCACTTCCTCCCATGCACACACTGAGATAACAGCTACATCTGTGCAACTAACTCAGAACAACCCAAAGACTGACCAGCACAGCAGAATCTCCATGGTCAATCTGACCGCAGAAGCCACATCTAATGGATAGATGGTGTGGAGACGTGGTTGGAATAAGTGCCCAGGATGACTCACCACGTGTGGGAGGGACACCACAAACACAGAGAAAGGAGCACATCAGCCTCCACACCAGGAGCCCCAGGCAGAGAGGACCTGCACAGGGAAGATGAGTCTCCAGAACATCTGGCCCGGAAACCACTGGGGCTTAGCTTCACAAATTCTTACAATCGGCACTTAGCTCCAGCTGCTTTACAAATTGGTGAGCTAGCTCCAGGAGAGCCAGAGCAGGAGAGGAAACTGAGCCCTCGTCCTTAAAAAGCCAGCATGGCAAAGAACCTGGCCAAGGCACAGAACGGAAGCAGCAGTTTGAATAGCACCTGGTTACGTATGGAGATTTATTAACTCATCTCAGAATATGCACTGGAGGGGCAAGGATCCTTAGGAGGCTTCTCCAAGAACAAAAATGCTGGCGGGCCCCATTTCTCTCCCCCCACTGCCAGACAGCCAGACACGTGTGGGCGACAGTATGAACACTCCACCTATCAGGCTAGCTCTGCCTTTGCCTACAAATCCACCCCCACCCAACCTGCCCCACTTGGCAGGTGTCCCTCCAAAGCAGCTTCTTTTCCAACACACTCTGCAAACAATCCTGGCAGGTAGCACACCCTCCAGAGTGACTCCTGTCCTAGGGAGAATGAAAGATAATCAGACACAACAGTGTGCCCACAGCTTAACAGTCAAAACTTATGGTGGCAGAGCAGAGAGAGCACCTGATCAACGTGACAGCAGCCTTGACAGACAGATTGGGCACAGACATCAGATCTGAGTCCTGCCCAACAACAAAGTCCTCTCAGAGGGCAGCACCAGGAGCATACCCTGCAGCTTAGTGTGATTACAGCCCCGCAGACAGACCAAAGGCAGGTATCTGGTCTGACTGACACCACCCAACTAAAAGCCCATCATAGTCCCAGACAGGCCCCGTAACAGGGCAGGGACCAAACCATACCTGGTGTACCCACAGGAGCCAAAGTGGGCCACTGCAGCCAACTAGACTGAGGGCAAATATGCTTGGCTACAGGGAGCACAAGCAAGCCACACAGGAGACACCCCTGGAGCCCTAGGATCTGGGAACAAAGGGCATTACCCTACAGAGCACTAAAAGAACACTTCTTCATAAGGCCCCTACTTTCAAGATCAGGACACATAGACGGCTTTGCTAACATGTAAATGCAAGGAGAGAGAACTGATAAAATGAGACAGTGGAATATACCCCAAGTAAAAGAGTAGGACAAGAACACAGTACAGGAGCTAAATGAAAAAGAGATGAGCAATTTGCCTGATGAAGATTTCAAAGTAATAGTAACAAATATACTCACTGGACATGATGAAAGAGCACAGGACCTCAGTGAGGCCTTCAAAAAAGAGAACAATTAAAAAATTTTAAAACAGAGAAGAAGAACTCAATAACTAAAATAAGAAATACACTATAGGGAATAAGTAAGAGGATGGAGAACAGATTAGAGGATGTAGAGTAAAAATTCAGCAACCTAAAAGCCAGGGTAATGGAAAGCAAATAAACAAGAAAGAAAGAAGAATTAACAAACAAAAGAACAAAAGAACGAATGGATATAGGTTAATGGAACTCAAATAATATCAAGTATAGTAACATTCAGATTATAGGTATCCCAGAAGAAGAAGAAGAGAGAGAGTAAGGGGCACGAAATTTTTTTGAAAAGTTATTAGCGGGAAACTTCCTTTATCTGAGGAAGAAAATAGAAACCCAGATACAGGATGCACAGAGAGCCCCTGAACAAAATTAATGCAAGGAGGTCCACACCAAGACACATGATTAAAATGGCAAAAAGTAGTGATAAAGAGAGAACTTTAAAAGCACCAAGAGAAAAGTAAAGAGTTACATACAAGGGCAACTGCATAAGGGGTTCAGTTGATTTTTCAGCAGAAATTTTGTAGTGCAGAGGAGTGGCAAGATACATTCAAAGTGCTGAAAAGAAAAACAAAACAAACCCTAAAACTTGCAACTAAAATGACTCAATGTGACTTATCATTTAGAATAGCAGGATAAGGTTTCACAGACAAACAAAAGTTAAAGAAGTTCATCACCACTTAAATAGCCTTATAAGAAATGTGAAAGGGAACTGAGTGGGAAGAAAAGGTCATAACAGGGAGTAAGAAAATTAGGAAAGGAAAAAAAATTTCACAGGTTGCTGTTTCAGCAGCAAAGGGTGATATTGGAGGCCTCCTTTGAATCTATTATGATGTAACCTTACTTCAGTTCTCGTCCCCTAATGTCATTGCTTTTCAAAAGTACAGATGTGCCTGTGTGGTTCAGTCAGTTGGGCATGCAACTTCGGCTCAGGTCATGATCTCGCGGTTCGTGGGTTCGAGCCCTGCGTCGGACTCTGTGCTGACAGCTAGCTCAGAGCCTGGAGCCTGTTTCAGATTCTGTTTGTGTCTCTCTCTCTGACCCTCCCCTGCTCACGCTGTCTCTCTCTCTCAGAAATAAATAAAACATTTTTTTTTTTAAGTACAGAAAGTAAAAGCAATCTCACTCCTTAATAAAGTGGGGTGGCAGTTCCTCCAAACTCTGGAATCAAATGAAATGTCAGCTCGTTCCCTCCCGCTGACTCAGCATGCCTCTAGCTGCTGCCCAGCGACCCTTACGCCATATGCAACGTAGTATCACCATCCTTCCAACACTCCCTCGCCATGAAGACGCTACTCTAGCCTTTCCATTAAGCATGTGGCAGTTGTAGGATACAATCAGAAATCACCTTTATTTTTCTCCCACAGATCATTAAAATCTACTCTTTAGGGTTATGGTAGGTGTGATTTCTTTGGGATCCTTAGGACATTAGAAAGAACACCAGTCACATTTCATTCTAATAATAATATCATGTTAGCTGCCGAAATATGTAGTCTTACATAGTAACCAACAGTTTTTGGATATCACTAGGGGTCTATGACCTTTCCTTAAAATACTCAGTGCTTCTGGGAGCCTGGGTAGTTCAGTCAGTTAGGCATCTGACTCTTGATCTCAGCTCAGGTCATGATTCCACGGCTCCTGAGATCGAGTCCCACACCAGGCTCTGTGCTGACAGTGGGGAGCTGGCTTGGTACTCTCTTTCTCTCCCTCTCTCTGTGCCTGTCCTCTGCTTATGCTCACCCCGGCCCCCCAAAATAAATAAATAAAGCTTTAAAAAATACTCAGTGCTTTCCCCAAGTGAGCTTGAGCCTCTTTCTGTGGCCCCTTCAACTCGGCATCGCTCTCTATTCCTGGAAACATCCTTCCTAGAGCCATGTGTTCTCTGCTTCGGTTGGCAACGGTTACAACCTAGACTTGCTATCAATGCTGACTTTACGTTCATTACTGTCTAGAAATCCCATTTGCCGTTCTCTTTTGTTGAATTCCCTGCTTCCTGGATTCTAGGAATTTTATGTCTTCTTTTGAGGGGCACATGTCTACCTGAGAAAGAATACATCAACCTTCTTTAAATTGTTTACTCCAAAGAATTGATGTGCATGCCAATATGAAATATATTCATTATTTCTGCTCAGGCTGAGTTGTGATCCAGGCTAGGTATAAGGTGGTACATTTGAAAACCTGGAGGTAATGCTGCTACTTGGCTATTTGATTTTTGAAAAGTTTGCTATGAGGAGTATGCATGTGAGTGATTATATCCTGGGAGCTTTTACAACTTTCTTTTTATCCCTACATGATAATTCTGAAATTTTATTATGTGCCTTGATGTAGATCATTCTTCAGTTGCTGTCCCAGACACTTGGTAGCTTTGTCAATTTGGAAACTCATAGTCTGGATAATTTTCTTTTAGTTCATCTTTTAAAATCTCTTCTCCCATCTGTGCCTTCCTTTGTCTTTTTGGGTCTGCACTTGGCCCAGAAATCCCCTAGATTGGCACTCTGTTATTTCCTCTCTGATTTCGCATCTCTTTGTTTACTTTATGTGACCCTACAGAGCCTTGTTGCTCAAAGAGTGTCTGAGAATGACATTTATCAGCATCATCTGCAAGCATGTTAGAAATGCACAAACTTAAGCCCAACCCTGGAAACACGAAATCAGAGCTTGCGTTTTATCCAATTCTCCAAGTGATTTGCGTGTGCACTAAAGTTTAAGAAGTATTGCTCTAGCATCATTGTGAATTTGTGCTTCCCTCATTATGTGGAAGTTTTGTATTTCTGCTGTCATATTTTTCCCTTGTTTTCTGGATAATCCTTTTTATAACAGCATTCTTTATTTTATGAAAACATACATTTTACCTCTCTGATGATGTAATTTATATCTTGTGAAGCTTTGTGGAGTTTTTTTTTCTTTTCTTTTTTTGATTTTTGTTTTTTTGGTCTATTTCTACAAGGCTTTTAAGTCTGAATGTTGTCAGTATCCTGGTGAATCTTGGGAAGCCAGCTAAGGGTAAATCACCAATTCAGAATGTAATTTTACTTAAGCCTCTTTGTATTCACTAAGAGCAAATGCCCATCATCAGTCATTGTGGTGTCTGAGCTCAGAGCCTACTGCGTCAACACACACAGAGACTAAATCCCCCACCTGCTGTCACAGGGGAGGGGGAGGGAAGGATCACCGTGCTGGCTCGTGTGTGGGATCCAGTTTACATGCCCCACACACCAACTTCCTGTGTTTACGACCACCTGGCATCCTCACTTTGGGATGTACAATCTTGTCCATTTCCAAAAAGTCTTCTGAAGTTTCGGAAACACAAGTGAGCTTCCTTCTTACTCTGGCTGCCGTAGACAGGTTTTAACTTTCTTAACTCTTGCTACTCATATCTTAGCATTATAAATTCAAAACCCTTACTAATGTGTCTTGTCGCTGGCATCTTCTCTTGTACCATTTTTTGTCCTCATGAATTTATACTTTCTATCGACTGTTATGTCAGTTGTGGGGGGGGGTGCAGATGTGATGGGATGAATTTATTTAGTTGTGTCATATGGTCCCTGTTTGCCAGGATGTCTATGTTCTTTCTTTTTATCTTTATAACAACCCTTTTTCCTACTAATTATATTGTGACAAGCTAAGATGGAAAATTAAAAAACGTAATGTCCATGGCCAAGCTGGAAAAAACTCCTGAAGGGGTTCAACTTGAAACCACATTTTCTGACATCAAGTCTCTTGGTCTTTCTGCTATGCTTTGTATCAGGGATGGGCCAGCACACTACTGTCCATGGGCTAAATCTGGCCTACTGCGTGTTTTTGAAAATAAAGTTTTACTGAAACACAGACAATATATTTTTCATATACTATCCATGGCTGCTTCCACATTAAAATGGCAGAGTTTTCCCAAAGGGACTGAGAAGCCTGATATATTTACTATCTAGACATTTATAGAAAAAGTGTGCCAATCCCTGCCCTAAACCCTTACATAAGCACTACCCCTAATCACTTTGTTGCAATAGTCCTGTCTGAACCTTTGTACAGTCCCACCTCTGGAAACTGTACACCTCGATCTCATTGTACTATGTATGCTCTTTATAGGAACTCTGTGTGTGTGTGTGTGTGTGCATGTGCACGTGTGAATGTGAGCGTGCACGTGTGCAACTGACTTCTCAAGTAATTACGTAAAATGTACAATCTCTGTCTTTCTTTTTTTTAATTTTTTTAATTTTTTTTATTTATTTCTGAGTGAGAGAGAGACAGCATGAGCAGGGGAGGGGCAGAGAGAGAGGGAGACACAGAATCTGAAGCAGGTTCCAGGCTCTGAGCTGTCAGCACAGAGCCCGACGCGGGGCTCGAACCCACGAACCGTGAGATCATGACCTGAGCTGAAGTCGGACGCTTAGCTGACTGAGCCACACAGGCGCCCCTGATTATCTTTATTTCTAAAATAACCTAGTCAACTTTTTTCACTTTATTTTTAAATATTTTTATTTATTTCTAGGAGAGAGAGAGAGAGCGCGCGAGAGCGAGAGCGTGAGCAGGGGAGGGTCAGAGAGAGGGAGTCACAGACTGAAACAGGCTCCAGGCTCCGAGCTGGCAGTCAGCACAGAGCCCGACGCGGGGCTCGAACCCACGAACCGTGAGATCATGACCTAAGCGAAAGTCGGACGCTTAACCGACTAAGCCACCCAGGCGCCCCATCTTTTTTCACTTTTTAAGAATTTTTTTCTAATGTTTGCTTATTTACCTGAGAGAGAGAGAGAGAGAGAGAGAGAGAGAGAGAGTACAAGCAGGGTAGGGACACAGAAAGAGGGGGAGGGAGAGAATACCAAGGAGGCTCCATGTGGTCAGCACAGAGGCAGATGCAGGGCTCGAACTCACAAACCATGAGATCATGATCTAAGCCGAAATCAAGAATTGGACATTCAATTGACCGATCCATCCAGGCCTCTCAACTTATTTCATTTTTTAATTCATTTTGGTTAATAAAAATATTTAGAACTGTCTAGGTACCTAACAGATTTTTGGAAAATACCATGTGAACACTTTCTTCATTCCTTTGGTCCAAAATGGCTTATATCAGGTGGGGACTTTGGAGTGTGACCACGAGCTATATAAACACATCTGGATTTGGTCAAAGAGCATCATTGTGTCCCTGTTAAACAAATAGAAGCATCTGTCATGTCTCTGTATCTTATTAATCCTAAGTAATGCTGACCTTGTTAAGCATGGACATTCAAACCAAGTCTAAGGCTCTACCTCACTCACCTGGTGATCATTTACATGGATCTTTTATTATTTCTGAACCCATGAAATAAGTAACTCCAAAAAGGTAGCTCTCCAGCATGAACTTAGCGGCTTTAATATTTACACTGTATTTTTAGTTTGTGTATCATTAGCAACACTGTTTTCAATTCAAAGCATGGCTGTGGTGAAGAGTTTTCATGTTTATAATTCAAACCAAAAGAATCATCATTTCTAGCATAGATGAATTAGCTGTTCTGCCATCAAAGACACATTCTTTGGCGATTAGCTACCATACAATAAAACCTCACTTATCAAAACAATGAAAACCTAAGCCAGCAACAAAGGAGTACATTTCAAAGTGAAAAGCAAAGCCAAATTGTCTTGAAATACTTACACGTGACCAAATATTACCAGAAAGATATTTAAGCAGATTCTGAAAGAACACTCAAGTGGTATTGTACGTAGCACTACACAAAACAACGATAGGCAAGTCTAGTCTAAAAGCATCTGGACTGAGCACCAAAGGACGTGATTTCTAACCCCACTCGTGCAGTAAGGTGCTCTGTGGTCTATAGTTTTGCTCTCCCTGGGTGTCAGCTTCTTCATAAAAAGTGAAAATACTGGGGCGCCTGGGTGGCTTAGTCGGTTAAGCGTCCAACTTTCGCTCGGGTCATGATCTTGTGGTTCATGGGTTCGGGCCCCGCGTCAGGCTCTGTGCTGCCTGCCAGCTCGAAGCCTGGAGCCTGTTTCAGTCTGTGACTCCCTCTCTCTCTGACCCTCCCCTGCTCATGCTGTCTGTCTGTCTGTCTCTCTCTCTCTCTTTCTCCTAGAAATAAATAAAACATAAAAAAAAAAGTGAAAATACTAACACATGCCAGTGGGTTGAATTGGATCATTTCAAAAGTCCTGTAGCTCTGTCAATTTTAAAGCCCAGCTACACAATTTACTGATAATTGTTACATACAAAATATTAATAAACATGTAAGCTTAGTGTACAAGGAAAATCCTCATTATGAAGTCTAGTCCCACAACGAGTGGTCACGTGTTCCCCAGTCTGGAGATTCCTGACCAAACCTTCCCCAGTACTGATCACTCAGGCTTGAATAGATGCTCTCTGATGTTTCGTTTCTGTTTTGGGCCACCAAAATAAAATAGTATCTTCTTATGCTTCCTGCCATAATTCATGGATTCCAGGCGTGATGGGGTTACTGAAGGTCTCTGTCTATCTGTACCCAGTAGAGTAACCAACCTAAGGAACCTCTGAATCTGTACATTTCCATGCTAAGCAGAAGAAATACTGAACATTAAAAAATGAGGCTCATCGTAAATTCCCAGGAACATCGTGTGAATTATCAGTACTTCAGGGACATGTACAGAGTCTGACGAGGAGTCTCCAATAACCGAATATTGTCAAGAACCGTGGACGTTAAATTAGGGAAATAAGCAAGAGCAACACATTTCCAGGGGATGAAACATTACAAGATGACGAAGTCCCATCTCCTAACAAGGAAGTAAGACATTCAGTATTTCTTCCAGAGAATATTACTGTAGAGATGGTACTCAACACCAGCCCTGGGGAACTCAAGAATGGCTCTGAGAGCAGGGTCAGGGTACACACAGCCCAAGACATATTTCCAGTTTCATCCCATCACAAAGGGAAGTTTTAGCAAAGCAAAACCCTTATACTCGAAATCCTGAGGAGAAGAAGAAAGAGGAATACTTCCTAACTGAAGAGAAAAGAGTGAGTCAGCTGACTCGAGAAGTGGCTTCCACAAGTGCTCCTCTGAGCAGAGAGCTAAGGAAGCGCCTCTCTGATTATAACAGCCCAAGAGGAAAACATTGGAAGTCCAACATCCTCGCCTGAGCCAAGAGTGCTTTGATGGATGGCCTGTGATTAGCCGTGTGTATGTGAAACACACCAGAAACAGCTTGAGTTCTGTTATGAAATAGTATTTTCAGGCTTTAAAAAAAGCAGATTTAGGGCCACAGCAAGATTGAGAGGAAGGCGCAGAGATTTCCCATACACATGCTGCCCCACCCCATGACTAACTTCCTCCATCATCCGCACCCCCCTCCAGAGGGGGACACTCTTACATATGCTGCATCTACACTGATGCTCTCAAATCACCCAAGGTCAGCTGTGTTCTTTAGGGTTTGCTCAGAACTGTACACTCTGTGGGTTTGGATACACGTCCAACACCCATCCCAGTTTTCCAGCGCCCTGAAACCCCTGGGTCTTCCGCCTACTCGTCCCTCCCCTCCCCTCAACGCCAACCTGCATCCCCGGCAACCACTGATCTTTCTTCTGTCTCTGTGCTTCTGCTCTTTGCAGAAGGTCATATAATCTGAATCATCTAGTCGTTTCAAAGTGGCTTCCTTCCATTAGGAATGTGCATTTAAGTCTCCTCCATGTTTTGTCAAAGTCTGAGAGCCCGTTTCTCTTCAGTGCTGAAGAGTGCTGCGCTGCGTGCATGCCAGTGCAATTACTTCCACTTACCTACTGCAGGGCAGCTCGTTGCGTCCAGGTTTTGTCGATGATGAATAAGGCTGCTTTCGGCATCCGTGTGCAAGTCACTGTATGGACTGAAGCAGTATTTTGACCAAATTCTGGATCTGCACCCTGTGTCACCCACATGCTTCATTCGTACTAATTTCCTGACTGTCAGCATCGAGTGCTCATTTCAAAGAAAACTAGATTGACGATATTGCTGTGGGATGAACTGTGTCCACCCAGGGATATGTTGAAGGCCTAACCCCTAGTACCTGGGAACGTGACCTCCAGAACAAATGGGGTAACAAGGTTACAGTGAGGTCAGACTCTACTGGGGGGAAACTAATCCAATATGACTAGTGTCCTTATAAGAAGAGAGGACAGACACACACACGGGAGCGCCACATGAACAAAGTGACTGGCCTGACGCCACTGTAGGCTAAGGAAGAGGAAAGACTACCAGCCAGAAGATCAGAAAGGATTCCACCCAGAGCGTCAGACGGGCACGGCCGGCCAACACCTGAGGTCCAGGCTTCTAGACTCCCAAACGAAAGAGAATACATTTCTGTTGTTCTAAGCCACCCAGTTTTCAGTACTTCGTTACAGCAGACCTAGGAAGCTAATACAAATAAGAAAGTTAAGTTAAGGAAATTCAGCTTATTGGACCCATCTTCCACACAAAAATTTTTGGATGACAAACCTTAACCTTGAATACAAACGAAACAAAACAAAACAAAACTAAGGTGAGTAGGGTGCCCAGATGGCTCAGTTGGCTAAATGTTTCACTCATGGCTTCCGCTCAGGTCATGATCTCATGGGACGAGTACGAGCCCTGTGTTGGGTTCTGTGCTGACAGCGTGGACGGCTTGGGATTCTCTCTCTCTGCCCCACCCACACTCACACTCACGCATGTGTGCACACGCGCTCTCTCTCTCTCTCTCTCTCTCTCAGAATAAATAAACAAAAAAAAATAGGGTGGCATAATGGAGGGAAACATGTGAATTAAGCAAATCTTGAGAGAAATTTCTTTAATCTCATTTTTTCCAACACAATATAAGCAGTCGGTTTCCATGGAGGAGAATACATAGGAATTCAAACTGCAAGTAGCAGAAAGGATTGTTTCTGCTTTAATAAAGCATAATGATCACCTGATCAGTCTCCTTTCAAATCCGGGTTCTCACGCACTACCTCCTTAAAACCTGGGGTAAGCGTGAGTTGCACATTCACATATATTTAGGCATCACTTTCAGACGGGTCTTGTCAGCATTCTGAAAAGCATTAGAGTAAAATATTTCTGATTGCTCATGGGAACTAAAACTTCATTATATAGAAAATAGTAAGTAAATTTTTGGTTGGGAAAGAAGTGCTGGCAGCAAGTTTAATGACTATGCCATGTTAGTCACGCCTGGCTGCCTCTGTTTTAATACGTTAGCTGGATGCCTTTAAATTCAATATTCTGCAAATTTACAATATTGAAACCTTCTCCGAATCACTGTCAAACCTAACATAAGGGACACCAGCAATACACAGAGCGTGCCTAAGAACAGCAGGAATAAAAAAGAGGAGCTTTTTGACTAAGCATCTGGGGTTGTATTATTTGTGGAAGATGATGACCCTTGTGGCTTTTAAACCACCTCAACATTAAGGTGTAAGCTGGATTGGGCTTGCTTGTTTCACAGCTCGGATCCCTCTAGCTACTGCAGACTCTCCTTGACCTGTGAGGGGCCCTGTACAAAACACAACTGCCTAGATGGCATTCCTTAGCACGTCAACTCCACACAACTGATCACATTTGGAGGCTGGGGAAGAAATCGGTGTTTGCTGAAAAATTATGGCCAGTATCATTGATAGTTACTAAATGTAGAGCCTCTGATTAGCAAAACACACAGATTTTTTCCATCTAGTTTAATCTCCACACGAATACAAGACATTAGCTACTGAATGCCATTTTATGGATGAGAAAACCAAGGTTCAAGGCTCTGGGTCTAAATGCCTAACACATACTAGGATTTCAACAAATGTTTGTGAATGGAAGGAAGAAAGGAACGAAGAAAAGAGGGAGGGAGGGAGAGAGGGAAGAAGGAAGAAAAAAGGTAACAAAAAGGAGTGAAGGAAGGAAGGAATGGGAAGAGGGAAGTAGAAAGGGAAGAAATAAGGAAATCTGGCTGATTCTCAATAATATCACTAAAATTTAAAGTTCTAAGACTCAGAATTAGGTAACCGACACATTTTTTTCACTGGTATTATTTCTGTATTTTTTTAAAAAAAAGCTTTGTCAATCTTTATATTGTCCTGTGCTAAGAAAGAAACCTTCACCTCCTTTCAGGTTCCCTACAGAATACCAAACACAGAGAAGAGATGCTGAGAGGTTCATGCGGCCTTACATGCTTTATGCCCATGTTTTACAGCAACTTCACATCCAAAAATATAAGGTGGAAATAGGTAAGGAAAGTTACTGAAGCAATTAAGTAATACAAATAAGAGAATGAACACAGATGGCAGTTAAATGAAATCATTCTGGTATAAGATTCTTATATTTTACATGAAGTGATACAATATTAAATCTAAGTAGATTATTAGTTTAAAAAGCATATTTTAATCTCCAGAATAATTTTTTTCTTTTTTTTTCTCTCTCTGTTTTCTTTTGAGGAAGAAGAGAGAGAAAAAGAGAGAGGGAGAGAGAAAGTGGGAGGGAGAAAGAGAGGAGAGAAGAGTGGAAAGAGGGAGAGAGAATCTTAAGCAGGCTCCAAGCCCAGTGCAGAGCCCAATGCAGGGCTTGAACTCATGACCATGAGATCATGACCTAAACTGAAATCAAGAGGCAGATGCTTAGCCAACTAAGCTACCCCAGCGCCCCCTCCAGAGTAACTGTTTAAAAAAGTAATTCAGGGAGGTATATTTGAAAAGTTAAAAGAGGCATAAAAATGAGTATAAAAATATTGTTAGTCAAATAAAAAAGATGAAGAGGAATAAATAAAAGGTCATATGGAGGAGATAAAATAAATTATGAACCACTGTGATAAACATCAAATTATTTTTATTTACATTACATTAAATGTATATGTATTAAACACCCAAAATGCAAAGGAGACATTGTCCAAATGGTTGAAAAATTCAACACTTTGTTTTTTATAAGAGATGAGCTTTAAATACAAATACAATTTCAGTTGAAAGCAAAAGTATGGGAAGGGAAATTACAGAAGTATTAAGCATAGGAAAGCTGGCTTACAGAAACAGTGGGCAAAATAAACTGTAATATATGGAATATGATGAAAGAGGGTCATTCCATAGAAGTCAAATGGCCAATCTAGGCAGAAGACACAAAACCTCTCAAAGTATTTGCACTGAAAAGTAGCTTCAAAACCTATGAAATGAAATGGACAGAACTAAAGTAAGAAAGAAGAAGAGAAATACAAAACTGCAGTTGAATTTACTACTCTGTGTTAGAACCTGATTAAACAACTAGACAAAAGTCACTAAGTACACAGAGGACCCGAACAACACTATCCAATGAACATGCTGGTGTGACTGATGTTCACAGAACGCTACACCTAATAACTGCAGAACACACATTCTTTCCAAGCATATATGCAAGGTCTGCCAGAGTATATTCTCTGATAAAAGCAGACTTAAATTAGAAAGCTGCAAAATAAGCCATGTTGAAACTCATTCCCAGTATTTGGAAATTTAGACTGACTTTGGCATCACCACGGATGGCTGAACCAAAAGATCAAAAGGAAATAAAAGAAATATTTAAACTGAACAACAATGAAGGTTTTTAACACATCAAAACCGATGGGATGTTGGGGTGCCTGGGTGGCTTATTCGGTTAAGCGACAGACTTTCGCTTAGGTCATGATCTCGCGGTTCATGGGTTCGAGCCCCGCGTCGGGCTCTGTGCTGACTGCCAGCTCAGAGCCTGGAGCCTATTTCGGAGTCTGTGTCTCCCTCTCTCTCTGACCCTCCCCTGCTCACACTGTCTCTCTCTCTCTCTCTCTCTCCTAGAAATAAATAAAAATATTTTTTTAAAAAACTGATGGGATGCCACTAAAGGTGTGGTTTAAGAGGAAATTTATAGTTTTGAAGAGTTGTATTTGAAGACAAGAAAGGTTAAAAAAAAAAAAGCAATAAAACAGGTTTTTGCCAAAAATAATTTGGCAAACATGACCAAATTAAACTCAGAGTAAATAGGAGATAGAATATTATCCTCATAAAGACAGAAATCAGTGAAACCTGAAATCAGTGAAACAGAATTTGATAATTAGAGAAAATAAGCAGAGCCAAAAGTGGATTTACTGAAGAAGAAACAGTATTGAAATTGATAAACCTAGGGGCGCCTGGGTGGCTCCGTAAGTTAAGTGTCCGACTCTGGCTCAGGTCATGATCCCACACCTCATGAGTTTGAGCCCCACATTGGGCTCTGTGCTGACAGCTCAAAGCCTGGAGCCTGCCTCAGATTCTATGTCTCCCTCTCTCTCTCTGCCCCTTCTCTGCTTATATTCTGTCTCTCTCTCTCTCTCAAAAATAAAGTTAAAAAAAATTTTTTTTTAAATCCTAAAAAAAAATCAATAAACCTCAAGAGAGACTAAATTAAAAAGTGAGAGAAAACAAGCTCCCAGTCTCAGGGATGAAAAAGGAGGCATCACTAAAGTGTCTTTGGCTTTAGAATAAGGAATATGATAAATAATCTAGTTAAATAATTTGCCTAAGATGAAAAGAATACAAATTCTTTTTAACATTAATTTAAAACAATGAAATAGAAGATTGGTATAGGCTTTGTTAAAAAAGAAAAAGGCTGAATTATCAAAAACTTCCTCATAAAGAAAACATGTTCAGATGCTTTCAGTGGTCAATTCTACCACATAAGGAGAACATATCGCCAGTTGCACATCATCCTTCAGAATATACACGAAAAGGAACACTTCCCAGCTGGCCTTATGTGGCTGGCAAAATCTGGGTACCAAAACCTGACAAGACATGAGAAGAAATTAAACACTTGGACCCAAATCACTAAAATTATAAACATTCTTAAAATAGTAACAACTAACATACAGTAATATATAAACCAGTAATTTATAACAACAAAGCAGAGGTTGCAAGATGCAAAAGAATGTAAGATCTGTTTAAAGTTGAAGATCACTCAAGGTTAATCATCACGTTAACGTAATAAAGGGGAAAAGCACATCCAAGTGCTTGCATTGCATGCAGAATATCTGGCACATTGCAAGATCTATCAGCAGTGTTTTTGTTTTGTTTGTTTGTTTTAAAGAAAGAAGATAATGGAGGGCAAGTACCTTAGAAAACTAGGAAGAAAAGAGAAATTTTAGGCCCAAGAGAGGGAAACAAAGGAGAAGTATAGCTAATAGAAATAATTACTGGTGAAATACTGAATGTGCCCCCGCTAATGTCTGAAATAAGGTAAGATGCTAGTATTCAGCAATTCTGTCCAGCATTGTATTAGAAGTTCTATCGAGTATAAATGAGCAAGGGGGCGCCTGGGGTGGCTCCTTAAGCGTCCGACTTTGGCTCAGGTCATGATCTCAGTTTGTGGGTTCGAGCCCCGCATCAGGCTCTATGCTGACAGCTAGTTCAGAACCTGGAGACTGTTTCGGATTCTGTGTTTCTTTCTCTGACCCTCCCCTGCTCATGCTCTCTCTCTCTCTCTCTCTCAGAAATAAATAAAACGTTTTAAAATTTAAAAAAAATAAATGAGCAAGAAAAAGAAATTAAAAGCTTAATGTTTTGAATGCAAAGAAGTAAAATTTCACCATTCATAAATGACACAATTGGTTATACACAATGTCCTAAGGACTATATAAAGCAACTATATGAATCAACAAATAAATTTAGCACATCACAGAGGGAAAATTATATTTCTGATTACCAGCATCAAGTAACTGAAAAGTAAAATGTAAAACCCCATTTAAAATAGTTTAGAAAACATAATAATTAACAAGATATGTTCACGATCACTCCACCATGAACCATAGTCATTACCAAAATAAAATTTAAAAAATGAATTAATGGAAAGATTTATTATGTTTTGGAATGAAATACTCAGTATTGTTAAAATGTCAACTATCCCCTAATCAACCTACAGATTCACAATTTCAGTCCCAATCACAGAAGTATTTATAAGAGAAACTAACAAACTGAAAAATTTATACGGAAATTCAAAAACCTTAGACATAATTACTGCATAATTTTGAACAACAGTAATCAAGACAATGTGATTTTGCCATAAAGAGAGTCAAATCGGTGAATTACACAGAATAAAGATTCTGAAAGACCCACACACATGTGGAAATTTGATTCTTGCAAAAGCATTAAGTCCACTGACCTATGAAATTATTTTCAATAAACAATGCTGAAACAACTGTACATCCATACATCAGAAGAAAAGAAAACCATCACTCCATCACATACCATATAAAAATCAATTTGAGATGGATTGTAGGTTGAAACAAATATGTCAACACCAAAATACTTCTAAAGGAAAATACAGGGGGTGTCTGGGTGGCTAAGTCGGTTGAGCATCCAACTCTTGATCTCAGCTCAGGTCATGATCCCAAGGTTTCTAGAGTTCAAGCCCCGCATCGGGTTCTGCACGGAAAGAGGAGGTTGCTTTGGTATGTCTCCCTCTCTTTCTATCCCTCCCCTGCTCACCCTCTATCTCTCTCCCTCAAAAATAGATAAATATACAAACATACATACATAAGGAAAATATAGGAGGACATTCTGCCACCTTGGCTTAACAATTGTTCATCAGAAAGAACAAAGAAACCAATAACTAAAGGAAATTGATAAAAGAGACCTTGCCAAAATGAAAAGCTTCTTCTCATAAAAAACACTGATACCAGACCAGGTAGAGACTTGAAGAGAATATTGAATAGTCATGGGACAAAAAAGACTTAAATCTAAAATACAAACTATTCCTACAATTTAGGAAAAAACATATATCAGTAAATAAATGGACAAAGGAATCTGAATAGTTACTGCACAAAAAAAGAAGGACATAACAATGGCCAACGACCCATAAAAAAGTGCTCAATATTTTTGGATTTCAGAGAATTTAAGATTAAATTAATTACAATGAGATACCAGTATACACACAAGAGAATCAGGATTCACAAAACTGCTGGTGGTAGTGAAAAATAATACACTCCTTGGGAAAAGAAAGCTTCTCTTCAAGGTAAATATTTATCTCCTTATGGCCCAACAATTACATTCCTAGTTATCTGCAGAGGGATATAAAAATGTATTTATAAAAATCATATAATATTCATGGCATCTTAATTCACAATAGCTGGCAAACAGAAATATCTGTTGCAAGGGGAGTGAGTAAACAGTGGCATATTCATTCCATGAAATACTATTTAGGAACAAAGAGAATGTAGTACTGACACACACAACTATGTGAGCAAGTCAGAGTTATTAGCAGAAGGAGTTGGACACAAAGAGTGCCTATTTGATCCTGTTTACATAACACTGTAATCCAGGCAAAACTAATCTACAAAGAAAAAATCAGAAGAACGGCTGCTTTTAGGGAGGACTGGATCATAAAGGATGCAAGGGATCTTTATCCTTTATGAAATATTCTGTATCTTGATAGGGATGTGGGCTACAGAGGTGTTGATTCACCTCTAAAACTCCAAAACTCTATTCTAAATCACACTGAATTATAAATTTAAGATTTGTACATTTCACTGTAGGTCAATGTTACCTCAAAAAGGAGTTGTAGACCAATACTTTCGTTAATACGTTTGCTTTTCATATTGGTAAAGGGGTAGAAAAGCTGAAAGTAACTTTGGTGTCTTGCACATTTACATGAGTGCCTAAATACACTGAGAATAACAGAAGCCAGTTTTCTCTCCATTGAGGAGGTACAGATACAGATATGGCCGCTGGAATGCACTCACTTTTACCGGAATGCAGACAGTAAGAAGTTAGAGATGCATGTGTAGATATAGATGTTAAGTACAGATAAACGTGTATATGTGTGTGTGTGTGTATATACACAAGTTAGCCCTCCGGTGTGAAATGGCCTGGAAGCAATACCCATAGTAATGAGCGTACATGGGAACTAGGTCTTGTTTTGTGTGCATACCACTCAACACAAAAATGAACCAAGGTGTTTTTTGGTTTTCGTTTTTTGGTTGTTTTTTTTGTTTGTTTGTTTGTTTTTAGAAATGTTTGATTCCAGGCAGGATTGGGGAAGGAAAAGTCCTAGTTGAAGCTGGATAACCTTGTGCTAGAAAGTGAGATGGTGCTCAAAGAAACAAAGAGACGAGGTGAGAAGGCACTGAAGCCCGCTTGAAAGGACTTGTTCTGGCCAAATCTTGGATAGTTTTGGCAACAAAATAAATACTAAGAATCTTAAGATTATGTAGGGGCTAAGGGTGACTGCCCCCAAATGGGTCCCTTTGGCATGAACATAATTTGGAGTTCACAGTAATCAAAACGCAGCAAATAAAGAAGAGTCTTTCTGGTCCTCAACTGCCTAAATTTTTACTGGAAAGGAGAGTCTGTACCAGAAAGAGGGCCCTTAACAGAGACTCCCCGTTACTTAAGAAACTTATCTGCATAATGGAGCAGATTTTGTTTTTCAAAACCTCTTTCACTTCCCTGCTGATGGCCTTCCTCCCCTTTGTGTCTTCAGAGCCCGCCCTCTCCCTAAGTCATGTAAGCTCTGTGTTGCCTCACTGCCTCTGGGACTCCCTGTCTCCGTGGATTCCCCATACACAGGACTAGGGAGCTTGACTTTGTCCTGTTAATCTGTCTGAGTCAACGTGACTCTAAGCCCGGCTAGAAGGACCACAGTGCAGAAGAAGGTCTTCCTCCTCAACACATCTTTCTATGTACTGTCAGTATGGAGACACAACCACAATTAGGTGACATCATAACTAGGTGACATCACTACCATGGCCAGTATCAGGATGAACCGGCCTCATGTGCCTCCTTGTGTGATGTGCTGGGAAGGACAGAACATCTATATAATATAAATCTCATTGCGAGGACTTCTTAGACAACCCCAAATTTGGGAATATTCTTCCAAAATAATAAACCCATAAAACAAAAACCCTACAGTCCTCAAAAAAAATCGAGATAAAAGAACAAAATTAAAGATGAGGAATGGTCCCAGTTGTAAAAGGACTTCAAAGACATACTTAATTCCTAAAGATGATCGTTGACTGGATCTTGGACCAGGGGAAACGTATCAAGCTTTAAACATTATTGTGATAACCAATAAAATGTGGACGGGGAATGCTTTTTCAATAATAATGTGTAAATTTTGTATTTCCTCATTTTGATTAACGTTCTTTGGTTTTTTAAGGCTACTTCTTTGATCTTAGGGAAGAGATAAGGAAGAACATAGGGGAATAAAAACCAGGATGTCTCCCACATCCTCTGTAATAGTTAGAAAACAATTGTATATATAAAGATATGACAGAGACACAAACGGCCAAGTGTAAGCAGTTGGTAAATCTGGGCAGGTCTCTTGGACTTCTTGATTTGTGCAACTTCTCTGCAATTTTCAAAAGTCAAAGTGAAAAGAAACAAACAAAAAAGCAAATTTAGAAGAATCACACACGCATGGGTTGGTAAATTAAAAGCTACAACAAGTTGACAGATGGGGGCTGATCACTCAGAAGATTGAGTTTTCAGGGAATGGCTATCTTTTTCAGGAGCAGTGACTTCTGTGTGTTACAATCACAACAACTTAGAACTTCAAAGGGACTCATAATAAGGATCTGAATTATGTCCTTGCCAGCTACACACTGGCTTTCACTGCAAATAGCAACTCTTTGTATTCAAAAGATTGCTTCCACCAACTCTTCACACCCAGCTGTCTCTCCCACATCCCACTTTCCCCAAACAGTTGGTCATTTGCAAACCTTCACTGTCATTTCCCCCAAGTCTCTCTACCTCTGTGTGGTACTCAAGGTAGTTTCACGGCCATCAATTACCATGACCTTCTTTCTGCCTCAGAAGGAAACCAGTTCCTTTTTCCAAATTCAACTTCTTTCTTTCCAGAACAACCTTTTCCTCATCTGTTGCTCTCACCCTGTCCAGCCTCCGAAATAAGGATCTCACTCTATCGCCTTGTCCAGAAGCTCCTGGTCCTCCTCTTTCCATCTGCATCTTTATTGTACCTTGAACGTGTCTTGATATATTGTCCGTAAGTTTACATACATGTACCTATGGTTGTGCCTGTGTGTACAGTCATCTCCTTACCTCACATGTGTATCAAGTGTACAAATGCACACGATGCACACACACGTGCTATTTCCTTACTGTAAAACATAACCAAAACCTTAACCAAAAATTCCCTTGAATGTGTTGTCTCTGTGAATGACCTTTCTTCGCACCCCCTCCCATGAGCACTGTAAGCTCACCACCCCCAAAATGGTTGGGATTTTTTCAAGACTTTAATTTTTAGAAGAGTTTTAGGTCTATGGCAAAACTCAGCAGAAGGTACAGAGATTTTCCATGCACCCTACACACCTCCACGCACATAGCCCCCCTCCCTCATTATCAACATCACCACCAGAACAGCCTTGTTTCTTCTTTTCTTTTTTTTCCACCAAGGCTGCCCCTACACTAACACATCACACTCACCGAAACCCGAAGTCCACAGTGTCCCTTCGGGTTCACTCTTGGTGTCATACATTTTATAAGTTTGGACAGAAGTATAATGAAATTTTCAGAGTTATGATATAAACAGTATTTGCACTGTCCTAATCATCCTCTGTGCTCTGGCTATCCAGCGCTCCTACCACATATAAATGACTTTTGAGGGGTTGTGCTTACTATGAACCAGGATGTTTACATGGGTGAAAAGCTTGTAAAAAAGTTCACTGATTTCATAGCCACGATACTATACCCCAGAGTTCAGCGCTGGTATTAACTTTACATAAAGGGATAATGGAAAAATCAAAGAAATTAAGTTACCCAACATCATGTGGTTAATCAACAGACGAGTGGAGTCAGAACCAGGGCATCGGACTCCAGAATTCGTTGTCTAACTCAGTGTACCATGTTCCACATTCCTAGATGCTTTCACTGCTTGCATGATTCCGTCCCCACTTGCACAATGTGGACTGGAAAGACTGTCCTCGGGCTGACCATGGCTTCTCTCGGTGTCTCCAGGGCTTGGCGTTGTTCAGGATGAGTGTAACACTCATTTAAAAGCTTTGCTGCTAGAGCAGGCAAGAAACGAATGTGCATTCCAGCTCGCCTACTTCCTACGTTTTGTGTTTTCAACACTGACCGCTCTAAGTCAGGTCCTTTATCTATATTCAGTGGGAGTAGCAACAGACTCTCCTGCTTTCGCTGCATGTGCTTTCCCTGCAGAGCTACATTAAATGTGGTCATGCGTGACAGAATGTTCAGCACGGTGCTTAACACTCGTGCATTTTAGCATTTAGTTACTTTAACTTATTTTGACAGAAGAATATTTTCAGCACTAGACACTGACGAACATGAAGGCATTACAGGGCAGGCAGACAAGAGGTCTAAAAACAATGCCTTAAAACATAATTGTGGCAGTGCTCACTCCATCAGCACAGATGCTAAAAGTGGAACGATACAGACAAGATCAGCATGGCCCCTGTGCAAGGATGACTTGCAAATTTGTGAAGCGTCCCATATTTTTCAGAAGACATGAACAGACACTTCTCCAAAGAGGACATCCCGATGGCCAACAGACACANAGGACAGCTACCATATGTTTGCATGTATAGGAGGATTAGGAGGAACTTAATGGAGGACCACGAGGGAAGAGAAGGAAAAAAATAGTGGGGGAGAGGGAGGGAGGCAGGCAAACCATGAGAGACTCTTAAGTGCTGAGAACAAACTGAGGACTGACAGGGGTGGGGGGAGGGGGAGGGGAGATGGCATGGAGGAGGGCACTTGTGGGGATGAGCACTGGGTGTTATATGGAAATCAGTTTGACAATAAACTATAAAAAATAAACATTAAAAAATTTTAAATGCATAAACCTAAAAAAATAATTGTGGTAAATAAAAATTTTCTACTTGGAGGAGAGGTTGTGAAGAGTCTGAAATATCTGCAGACTCTTCCGCAGACTACGAAGCACACTGTCTGGTGTAATCACACAGGAGGGAAACATGGCCAAAGAACTTACAACAAGGCAAATGTTGATTCATTAGAAGTAAGAACTGAAAATAGTCAACTACTCGTCACTTCCATGAGAATCTCTGGAATATGGAGCTAGAAGAGACGGGTAAGAAATGGATCAGAGTTTCTAAAATCTGCCCGCACGATACTATCAAGCCGGAGGCTAATAAACGTGTAAACGTCAGGACCCCACATTTCACAGATACTGACTTAACAGATACAGGATCAGGCAGTGGCATCAGTGTTTTTAAAACTCTTCCCGGATGACTGTAACCACTGCCATGGCCAAGAATGTGTGGATCAAATGGTCTCCAGAGTCCAATAACACTCTCGAATTCTGGGATAGTTTAACTGGACTGAGTTTCTACTTTAAAGATGAAAAGATATAAAAAGACCTGCATTCTGTGTACCAGACTCACCTTCCGAGGTGGCCAAGCATAAAAAGAAATCAATACAACTGCCTTTGCCTGGCCCATTTTCTGCAGTGGTCCTATATAAAATCGTGCTGAACTTAACTGAGCAACTACTGCCATCCCAATCCATCAAGTTGTCTCGCTATTAATGGCTGTTCCAATCCCCAGTTTTTTAATCCCTGTGGTCTACAGCCAGGCACATTCTTATTTTGCATATTCTCCTGAAGAACACCGTCTCTCTGGCTTAGGGTACCTGATTAACACCATTCTATGTGGCAGAATCCTTCACCAAAGTGCCCCCAAACTTTCATTTCTGTCAGTCATAAACACTTTTAACTTGAACAAACAAGGATAGTTCTGGAATATACCTCGAATGATAGTCATTTTCCCCATCCAGTATGAGGTCCTTTAGTGGATTTTAAAATTTTTATTCAAACACCTAACATAGAGACTACTGTTACCAAGAGCCTGACCACCTGTCACCTCACTTACGCTCCGTTACTGTCCCTCCTATTCACACCATCATTCACTCCTTTCTAGGTCCATGGGCTCTCTCTCCCTCTTGTTCCCCAAGAGCACTTTTTCTCAATAGGGTACAGCTCGCGCTGCCCCCTGACCTCTGCCCTCTCACAGCAGAAGGCCCCTGACATCCCCCCTCCTGCTTCCAACCAGTCCCACTCTGGCCGGTCGCCATCTGGAGCAGCCTACCTCTGTGGCTGCACGTTACCGCCAACAGCACCCCTCACTTCGTGCCACGCTTCTACCTCCTTTGCCCTTTCTTTCCTTCTTGTCCCAGCTGATAGGTAAGCTTCATGAGGGCGGGGACTCGATTTTGATTACTGGCTCATCCACGGGGCTCATGAAGGGGCCTCACACGGAACAGCTGCTCAGGAAATGATGGACAATGGGGAGATTTCACTGCTGAGCACTAGGACTGGCCAGTCGATCGCGGTCTGCTGGCAAACTCAGTTTACCTTGCTTTTCTCTGTGTCAGAGGCACTGGGTGCAGAAAGAAGAATCAATTCCAGGAGGAAACGGGATTTGAGAGCTGAGGGGAACTTCAGATTTTCACTGTTTACATGATGGTGTAAAAACGTGAGCTCGCTAGTCTAGCCCATGAAGGAAGATACGAGAGAGCCGGCACACACCAATGCGGAGGTTCCAAGGGACGTAATTTCCGGGCCCTGCACAACGGAGGTGCACACTGTGTATATTGTTATAATTTCAAGGGAGAATATTACCTCACTTTTTACAAAGGATTTCCCCAAAGCAATAAACATAGTAATTCAATTATCAGTTCAATTTAATTACTGGGTAATATACTTAATTGATATACTCTAATTCTGGTCCTGTTAAATGCAACAAATCTCTGGTGTGAAATAATTCTAACAATCCACATAAAAACAGGGATCACATTAGTGCAATTTTGTATTCTGTGTAGACTGTACACTTTAGCTCAACCTATAATTAAAGCTTACAATACAAATATAAAAGGTTTGTATACATTAGCAGCGGGAGTGCAAAAGAGCTGCCCTTACAAATACGTGGCATAGATGCATTTATCAGCTGAACTTGATTTACAATTTCTCTGGAGGATCCATGTGGTGGAAAAAAACGTTTCAGCCAGCAGAAGTCTCCGTCGCGTTACGAAATTTCTAACACTGCTGCTGTGCAGGTTAAGGCGTTCACCAGGGCCAGTTAACCCGTTTATGAAATGACTCCTTATACTTTCCACACCCTTGTGCCGACAGCACAGAAACACACCACAGTCAAGAACCTTGTTCTCTCGACAGCAAAGTCCTGTATCAACTCTAAAATGAGTCAATACAAATCCAAATTACTTCTCTTTACCCATTACCAAATTGTGTTTAAATTGGAGTTATATTGGGTGTCTGGGTGGCTCAGAGTGTCCGACTTCGGCTCAGGTCACGATCTCAGTTTGTGGGTTCGAGCCCCACAACAGGCTCTGTGCTGAACACTTGCTCAGAGCCTGGAGCTGCTTCGGATTCTGTGTCTCCTTCCCTCCCTGCCCCTCCCCTACTCGTGCTTTGTCTCACTGTCTCTCAAAAAATAAATAAGTGTAAAAAAATGTTTTAATTGGAACTATATGAAAATGTGTATATACATGAAGGGAATGGATATAGAAATTTTTGCAATCAAATATCCCTCAGTATATTCAAGCCAATCATACTTGAAAGGACAATGCAATGGTTCAGATAACTAACCAAAATAGAAGAAGAAAAAGGAGGAGAAGGAGGAGGGGGGAGGGGGAAAAAGAGGGAGAGAAGAAGAGAAAAATAGTAAGAAAAAGAACTTGAAAGGAAGGGTTCCCATTATGAACTGGGGCAATAACGCACATGGGAAGATAAATCCTGGTACCAAACCCAATGTAAAAATATTAAAGCCCATCACCCACTTTTAAAGAATAAAATAAAATTTTTTTAAACTTTATTTTATAATCACTTTTTTTGCCCAGAGTTTCTTATCAGGTAACAGAGAAAGAGACACAGAGACTCACACACATCATACAGATAACGCAGCAGGAGTGAGTCCGCTGGAGGGCACGGAGTAGGGGCTGCCTTCCAGTCCTCCTGCAACTTCACCTCTGCTGAGCCCCTCTCACGTGTCCCCCAGATCGATCCGCCCTTCAGCCATCCCGAGGTAATGTTTAGAGCGATGGAGTGACATGGAGCTCGAGTAAGAAAAGCCTCTGTGACTGTAAAGTCACGAGGAGCCCAGCGTGCCCGATGTCTGCTTCTCTCTCTCTCCTAATCCATCTCATGCTGACGGATGCACACAGAAAATCACATTTTACAAAACGCAGGACCTGTGTCTGGGCAACATATGTGACTTTGACCATGATGGTGTCCGCTCTGGTGACCCACGATGATGCCAGCACACACGTATCGGGCTGCCATGCCATCTACCTCTCTCTTTCAGACACACTAGTCAGTGATCTTCAGATGCAGCGCTTATTCATTTCCACACCATCTTCATGGCCCTCAGGGAGAAGATAGCTTATGCTCCCTAAAGTGCTGTGCACTGATTTAAGGAAACTCAAACCCTTTATTTTTAGAGTTCTAGGTTTATAGAAAAATGAAGCAAAAAGTACAGAGTTCTCCTATGTCCCCGACTTCCCCCATCATCAAAATCTTGTATCAGCACAGCACCATGTGCTGTAATCGATGAACCAATGTTGACACATTGTTAGCTAAGGTCCAAATTACATTAGGGGCTCCCTCAGTGATGTCATCCTATGGGTTTTGGAAGATGTACAAGGACATGCATCCAGCATGTATCACACAAGATGATTTCACTGCCTTCAAAGTCCCCAGGTTCACCTACTCCTCTGTCCTTTCCTCCTTCCCCATCTGAAAGAACCTTTTTTTAATTTTTATTTTTTTTACTGTTTCGATAGTTTCGCCTTTTCCACAAAGTCACATAGTTGGAATCAAACTATGTAGCCTCTTCAGGCAATTTATTTTTCATTTAGCAATATGCATTTAAGTTTCCCCCATGTCTTCTTGTGGTTGACTAAACCATTTCTTTTTACCAATGAAGAATTTTCTAGTCTATGGGGGCTCAGTCGGTTAAGCATCTGACTTCGGTTCCAGTCATGATCTCGCAGTTCATGGGTTGGAACCCCGCATCAGGCTCTGTGCAGACAGCTCAGAGCCTGGAGCTGCTTCAGATTCTGTGGCTCCCTCTCTCTGCCCCTCCCCCACTCACACTCTGTTTCTCTTTTTCTCAAAAATAAATGAACATTTTTAAAAATTTTTCTTAATTAAAAAATAGTCTATTCTATGGATAAAACACAGTTTATTTATCCACTCACCTACTGAAAGACATGTTGGTTACTTCTTGTCTGGGGCAATCGTGAATTCATAAGGCCGCTATAAATCTCCATGTGCAGGGCTTTTGTGGGCACACCTTTATAACATACTGGGAAGATACCAAAAGAAAGGATTGCGGGCTCTTATGGTAAAGTGTGGTTATCCTTTTAAGAAACTTCCCAACTGTCTTTCTAAGTGGCCCTACCGTTCCCTGGAGCAATGAAGAATGAAGAATTCCGTGTGCTACACACCCTCATCAGCATTTGGTGTTATCAGTGACTTGGATGTAAGCCATTCTAACAGGTGTGTCATTTGTCACTGCTGTTTAATTTTCAATATCCTAATGACACAGGATGTTGAGCATCTGTTCATATCCTTGTTTGCCATTCGTACATCTTCTCTGTTGAGGTGTCTGTTAAGGTGTTTTGCCCTGTTTTCAACTGAGTTGTCTTTCTCATCACGGGTCGTAAGAGTTCTTTGTATATTTTGGATAATGGTCCTTCATCAGATCTGTCTTTTGCAATTATTGCCTCCCACTCTGTGGCTTACATTTTTAATCTCTTAATACATCAAATTTTAATTCAGGAAAACCACTGTCGTCCAAATGAACCATCACACAGGAACATCCGTCCAACGTGTCAGGCACTGTGCAGAGGAAGTAATGCTAAGACTATCTTTGCCTTTACGAAGCCATGGCCGCCTCTGCTGAGGGAGCGGCAGGGGTTCTGGAAAAGGCAGTCTGGGACTTAAGGAGCTCCCCAGTGGGCAAGGACACTGAACTGGGCAAACTCCATGCAGAAAAGAGAAAGCAAGGAATCCTACACCACTGGCAACATGTCGAGGAGTCAAGTCCCAGAAGACGATGGCTTCTCGTCACTAGCTTTGTGAAACCAGTCTGACCGCCTAATTTATACTGAAATGTCTCCATTTTTATATGCAGGTCTGTCTTCTGGACGTGAATAGTCAATGATGGACGTAGTAATTACATCCATTATGTTAGTATATTTTGTAAAACTCCAAGTCAACCCCGGAGGGTGCCTTCTTATGTTTCCAAGACAACTAAACTGAAAAGATTAATTTGCATTTAAAATATTCGAGGCATTTCTGCCAAGGCTCATCTTCAGTGGGCAGCTCACTTACCTAAAGACTGTTCATTTAAATGTGCTTAAGAGCATCAGAAATGATAATGTGGTCTCATTAAAAACCTCGGCTTAGCTAAGCTTCCATTTGGGACAGAAAAAACTGGAAGAAGGAACATGGCTTCCACGTTAACAACAGGAAAAAAACAAAGTACAGAATCCCAAGTTTATTTGAATCTACGAGAGAAATGCTGTTGTATGGCAAAAAGGAGACTGAACTTTGAAGACAGACAGACGTTTCCTGGAAGGGAAAGGATCTGAGCCCAGGATAGCCTGTGGCCCGGCCTGGTTGGAATATTCGCCCAGCGCCATAAAAGGCATGAAGAGTTTGGCTACAGATTAAACACACTCCTAAAGTGAGGGCACAGGTTAGCCCCCATGTGCAACAGACGGACCCCTGGCACCACAGACACGCAGGTGCGTTGTCCACATGCATGAAGCTCTTCTTGGTGACCCTCCACGGGGGGCTCCCCACAAAGATGAAAGCGGGAGAGGGGCCAAGTGGTGGTTTCTTACAGACACGTGCTTACACCCCAGCTGAACAGGCCCACTCCTATCTACCCAAGAGACACCGACACTTCTATTCCCACAACAGCCTGGATGTGGGTCTTTGTAGAGGTTTCCTCCATCATATCCAAGCCTGGAAACAGCCTAAACACCCACCAAACAAGGAATAAGTCAATTGCAAAACATCCAGTGAATGGAAAACGCTAGCAGCACAGACACGTACTTCGGGGAAAGCAAGCGACATCAGGATCCTCCCTTCAGTCTAGGAAGTCCAGGAAGGCGCAGTGGAAAAGCTACATGTGGTTTCATTCGCAGTACCTTCCAAAGACACGGACGCAGGGAGAGCAAACCCATCGGTGCCTTCGGGGGGTGCGGGGAAACCACCCCAAACTTTGATGCCCTAGTGCCCATGGGAACATGAGCACGCCTTGATCCCAACCTCAGCGCTCTGCGCGAGGAAGGGTGAATTGTGCTGCATATAAAGGACACAGCAAAAACAGAATAATATGATAAAATCTCCTCCACTTTTACAGGGTGAGCGGTTGTTGCTGAACTGATGAGGGAAGCATGAAAGCAATTTTACTTTCTGTGGCCAAATACTCACGTTGTGGCTCTCATCCTGATTCGGCTCCCTGCTCTTTAAAATCGAGCTGCTAATGGCCAAGCAGCCTATTTGGAAAGCTCGAATCAAACCAAGCTGAATTGGCTGGGCATGCAATTTAGGCCTATATGTTTAAATTGAGAGCAACACTCTAGAAACACTCTGAATGAAATACAAAATGTCCTCAACCAAATGCATATTTATAACAAAAAAAAAAAGAATTCTGTACTGGTTTTTAATCAGCCTGTTATTTTTAAGACAAAAAATAAAGGGCCTTGAATAAATGCTACTGCCATATACTTTTAGAAAATATTTTTTCACTGCAGTAAAATACTATAAAATTCAAGCCACGAAGGCCGTGCGTGTGTATATGAGTGTGTGTGTATGAGCACGTGTGTGCACGCATGTGATTGGCTTGCACATTCATGAGCTAACTGGGACAATACCTTCACTACAGATTAAATTTACTGTGAAACGCGAAAACAGGCAGTGCCCTAGGTCTCCTCAAAGCCAAACATGGGCCATCTATGATTTTCTCCTGACGCCTGTGCACACAAAGGCGAAGCGAGCAGGACTGGGAAAAAGGAGGTCTGGAGGATGTCAGTTCAACAGCTGAAGGCAACGGTGAGGAGGCCGGAGCGCTGCTGGCATGAGAGGCACCGAGGACCACCTGAAATGGCAGGTGTCCTGGGAACCAAACGCTCTGGCCACAGTGTCTGGCTACTTGGCGGAGGCTTCTGGAAGCAGCTGGTGGGGGAAGTAGCTCTGGGCTCCCTCGAGGGCTGCCAGATGCCTTGGTGGTTGTTGATATCGTTTTCTCGGCTCTCCTGACCCCAAATACTTTCAGACTGCTTAGATTCTCAGGCTAAATCAAAACATGGGGGACACAGAAGGGCTGCAGTGGCTCCTGAAATGACATGGGAGCCGCACTCGGGCCTGACAGTGTGTGATGGGGGTCACAACAGTCACGTACGTGAGGGTGAATGACTCATTCTGCCCTTTAACATCACCAGCTACAGCTCTTCCACGGGGCGGGCGCTGCGTGTCCACCGCCATGGGAGCCCTGAGCACGGGGACCACAGTCCAGCAGGCAAGGCGGGCAGGTGGCCAGGGTGACCCATCACTGCCCATCGAAGTCTTATACGTGCATGAACATGAGAGCATGACAGATAAGGACAAGTAAACCCACTCGGAGGCCCTGGGAGGGGCATCACAGAGGGTGGAAGTAACCGATGCGACTCTTAAAGACTAAGTATGAATTTGCTGGGTAGAAAAAGAGAAAATGGCATTTCAGGCAGAAGCAGCAGGTGGAAAAGCGAGCAGATGGGAAAGCACACAATGTCCTGGAAAAAGGCTGAGACACTGGGAATGACTCAGAAGGGATGTGTTGCAGGAAGTTAGAGGACACAGGAGCGCGGAGGCAGGCAGGGAGTACAAACGGAGACGTGCGTCCCTGAGTTCTGGATATCGCTCCAGCACAGGGCCCAGAGGACCACAGACACCTTCGTGAAGGCATGCAAAGAGCTCTCCATGGACGTAGGGACAGAAAACACAGCACAGCCGGGACTCACGTGCATTAGAACGTCACGGGCATCTGTGTGTGGCCGTGGGGCCTGGCATTCCTGCTCTTCTCTCGTTAGTCCCACTGTTTTCCTCAGGGACACACTCTCCCTTTGCGTGGTCACCATGTTTTCACATGTCCTTAAAGTGGGCAACTCCATCCTGAAATCTACATGAACTTCAGCCCAGGTCCAACGTGCTGGTCGATGTCTCAGTCACCCCACTGCTTGTTTCGTGTACCACTGGGCACATTTTCCCTCCTGAGGTCCTTCCCACCTGGAGCCCCAAGAGGCAGCCCTCAGCACAAAAATTTCTTCTTCTCTTCGTTGTAGATTTTTATCTCCATCCTTCCTCCTGAGTAGCCTTAGGCGTTTTGGGGAACTCACATATCTTAACTTTTCCCGCTTACATCACGTCTCTGTGCATTTGCCTCCCAGCCGAGAGAATTTATTCAGTTTTCTCCCGCGTCCATTCTGGTAAGTCCATCTACTGAGAACCTGCATCTCCTCTCCTTCCTCCTCCTCCTCCTGTGCTTTCTTTTTTCAGTGACTATTAGTCAGGTTAGGGTAAGCTGTGTTGTGACAACAAATCATTCCTGACATTGTAATGGCCTAACATGGCAATAATTTATTGTCGACTTAAAATTATGCCAGTGAGGGAAGCGCCTTCATGCTGGGGCCCTGGAACGAGAGACAGGCCCTGTCGGGGTCAGCGCGGCAGGAGCAGGGGAGGAAAGGCTGAGTCACTGCACGGATACTCTTCATCACCCGCCTCCATGGCTTAATCTCCACCACGGCTACAGGTGACAGCGTCGGAAACGCTGTGCAGACACTCCTTAGATTTACCCAAAGTCCTCCTTCCTGTTCTCGTCTTCACGACTGCTGTCTCTGGGGCTGTAGCCCATTCCTCATCTCCTTCTTCCCCTGGCTGTTCTAGGTGCTACTCACCCCCAGCCAATAATTCCGCTGTTCTAGGGGCCAGACTGTCATCCCTGACGGGATGGCTCCCATCTTCATCCTGGTCCCCATTCCTTTTCAGACCCTGCCTGCTGCAATGGCCCACTCACAGTCGTCACCGGGCTCCGCGAGGGATCACGAGGAACCTCAGCTAGAGACACCCCTCCACCCCAGGAACGGAGCAGCAACCTTTCACCTCAATGTAAGTCAATCACTTTGGCTAGAACAGCAACACCTTTCTTTTTCCGATAATGCACTGGTGCAGGAGTGGACAAAATATCCAGTGGCGGACTGGCCTCTAGGTTTAACGGAACCCTACTGCATCCTCTAGGCTGTCCCCTATTGTGTCCCCTGGTATGAGTGTCCACCCTCTCAAAGCCAGAACTCTAGTCAGGCAGAGACTGATGCTCAGAGACAAGGCGGTAAAAATTACCCGAGTGAGTCACCGGCACTCAGTGACGGTAAAGGGGCCGAGCTCGCTCTTCTAATCTCAGAGGCTTCTCTTCTACTCCTGAGGGAAGAGCACATCCAGTAGCTGTTGCCGTATCCCCCACTCCTACAAGGATTCATCCCAAAGACCTCAATTCAAACATATTTTCTATGAAGTCATCCTAATGCTCTATTAGGAAGTGGTTTCTAAATGATGTGGTTTGATATAGGCCACTGAATCTCACAGTCCTATTTTTTAATACCCCTTTCGTCCTCAAATAGGTCCATCAGTGCAAGATCACATTGGGAACTCCATGATCATAATACAGATACGCTGTGAGCCTGAGAGAGTGATGCTACCTGAGACCCTGAAGACACACTCACACTCTGCACATAGAGGCAAGATCAAGCACAGGCGATGTGATGGGATCAACATGCCTCGAAGTAGCTGGTCAGCGTCCACAAGGAATTGCCCCACACGGAGGGCTCAGTGCCGCCTCTGATCTCACCAGGCCATGCATTCACCATTACCACGAGCTGTATACGTCTAGGTGAGAGGAAGCCCGTGCTGCTACTTCATCAGGGCCACCATAACCATCCCACCCACTGGACTGGACTCCTTGGAAAGTACTGTCAAGGAAGCACTGAACAATAAACGGGTGTCATACTTGCTGTCTTTCGAGCATTATATTGGTTCTATCATTACTACTGTATCATTCTGGTGGCATATAACACATCATCCCAAAACTTAGCAGCTTGAAAAAACATCTGCCATCTCAAAGCTTACGTGGGGAAGCCAGCCGCCTGGTTCTAACCTCTCCTACCGAGAGGCTCATGTGGCAAGGAGCCCATGTGCCCGGCCCCCAGCCGGCAGGTGCCCGATGCCTGCCAACGGCCACATGGCCCACTTGTTCCTGCAGAACCAGGAAGTTTAAGGGAATGTGGATATTCAAGGTTTTAAAGCACATCTGCACATGCGTTTCTTGACCCTATGTTTGTCCACTCTGCCTATCGCACCCTTATCCTTCCCGCAGTACTTGCTGGGGCTGTGAATTCAACTCTGCTTCCTTCACAATCCGACTCCAGTCTCATTTTCAGCTCAGCCTGCCTTCCGCCTGCAGGAGACAGGGTCTCTTTAGATGTTTCCATAGATATCCTCTGTTCTTCACATCTTACCCTGAGCTGCTAATTACCTGACCTGAGTCTATAATTTTCCCCTCGTAGGCTTTGATGGCAGTCAGCGCAAACCAACAAACCACACCATCTTTGTAAGTACTGTTGTCTTCACAGCTCTGAAATGCTTGCTTTTCCCCACAAGCCAGTGGGCTAGGTGAAACTGTGCCCTTCAAAGATGTCCCCATCAGAATCTCCAGGATTTGGGAAACTGTTAGCTTGCATGGCCAAAGGGTATCTGCACACGGGATTAAATTAAGGACCTTGAGATGGTGAGATCATTTTATATTATCAGGGAACCACCCACCTAATCATATGTGTCCTTAAAAGCAGAGAACGTTTATTAATTAGGGTTGAGGTAATGGTGGCTATGGGAAGAATGTTCAGAGACAAGTTGTATACACTGGTTCTGAAGGTGAAGGAACCCACAGAATGAAGGTGGACTCTTGAAATCCATAGAAATGGATGTCATCTTCCAGACTCCAGAGGGAACACAGACCTCCAGACACCTGCTGGCCTGTACTAGACTTCTCATCGACAGAAATCAAAAACGACAAATGTGTGTGGTTTTAAGTCACTAAGTGGGTAGTACTTTGTTATGGAGGCATCAGTGCAACCGTTTCATGTCCTTCTGTCTTAATTCCCCTCAGGAGAAAGCAGAGGAACTGCGATGCAAAGAATGCCAGGACTTCTCTCCAGCAATTCAGTGGAACCACTGGTGACATATTTCTAGAAACGGGCTCATGGTTAGTATTTCAATCTGTCACGCTATAGGGCTACTTTCAGCCTAAGTATCTCCTTAAAACAGATTCTGAAAAAAATAATTAGAATGAGAGGACTCTATCTGGGAAGTGATCCCAGGACACAGTACTGGAGAGAGGTTACATAACACAAGGAAGGAAAGGCATCCGATGAACGATACATGACCGCTGTGGGGCACCTGGAAACACAGAGGACGACAGACAGGAACCAGCACTTGAGACTTATTCCACCCAAGAGCTGGGGAGACGTAGTCAGGACCCAAACATTCCCATCAGCCCTTGGCTGAGGGATGGGTGATCCTGAGCGCTGCCAAGGCACCAGCACATCAGCCCACCTGCTAAGTGGGCACAAGAGGCTCTGGTGGCCAGGGGACGCTCTGAGGTGTTGGCATTTGGAAGGTGGCCCAGAGTGCGGAGAAGCAGCACACACTGAGGGGAGGTGAGTGGGTCCCTCACAGCACCTGCCACCACCCCCACTCATATGTTTCACTACGAGACCCCATCACACTGTCCATCCCAAACCATCCATGCCCTCCACTAATCTATCCATCACATGCCTCTCACTTCTACCTCATCCAGCCGCCTTGAATCGGCGATGCACTTCCCTGACCCCACCGTCTTCTCCCTTCCTCCAAGCTTTACGGCTCTTGTCTTCTCGCAAAATTTTAATTAAGTTTCTTTTTGTGTTATCTCTTTATTATTTCACTCAGAGCTTTGTATTCTGGCTCAAAACCTCTTTAGGATTTCACGTCACATTTTTCCCCACACTTCTTTGGTTTCAAGTACACCTGCATCCTCATATATTCTGATAAGCAACAGACATAAAAAGGCAGCATTTAACAGACTTCTCTGGTCGTATATTCTAGCATTCCTCTGCTACTTCTATTCATATGGGATTCTATCCCTGAGATATTCTTCCTTCCCCGGAAATATCCCCTGCTCTCACTAGCCTGGATCTTTGTCCCTACAGCTTTCTATGCCTTGATTCATTTCATTCTTCGAGGCCCAGCTTCTTCTGTGAGCATTTTCTAATTTCCTAGATAGAATCAGTCCCGCATCAGGGAGGCCACGGTACCGTTTCTTCCTCTAGGTGCGTGCGATCCATATAAAAACTATTGTCTCTTAGGTCTGCCAATAAACTGTGAGCTTTTCAGGTCATGTGCACACCTGAGTGCATTAGCCACAGCAGATGCCTACCAACTGGGTCTGTGCAAGCACTCCATCAGAATCCAACTAACCAGTCTAAAAGATGAGGTGACAAGTGGCGGTAGATATAGCTGTTATTTCAAAAGACTAATACCCAACCAAGCACTCTCAGGATTAAAGAATACACATTTTTAGTAAATCTTTTAAAACATGCTATTAAAAATAGTAAATTAAAATGAATAAAAATTAGGGGTGTCTGGGTGGCTCAGTTGGTTGAGCCTCTGATTCTTTTTTTTAATATATAATTTTTTTTTAAACTTGTTTTTAGTGATTGTTTACTTTTGATAAAGAGAGAGAGAGCACAGAGGAGGGTCAGAGAGAGAGGGAGACACAGAATCTGAAGCAGGCTCCAGGCTCTGAGCTGTCAGCACAGAGCCCAAAGCGGGGCTTGAACCCATGAACCATTAAATCATGACCTGAGCTGAAATTGGACTCAACTGACTGAGCCACCCAGGCACCTGTAGCCTCTGATTCTTAACTTTGGCTCAGGTCATGATCTCAGTTTGTGAGTCTGAGCCCCACATGAGGCTCTGCACTGACACTGTGGAGCCTGCTTGGAGTCTCTCTCTCTCCCTCTCTCTCTGTCCCCCATTCTCTCAAAATAAACTTTAAAATAAAATGAGGGGTGCCTGGGTGGCTCAGTCGGTTAAGCGACCAACTTTGGCTCAGGTCATGATCTCACAGTTTGTGGGTTCGATCCCTGCGTCAGGCTCTGTGCTGACAACTAGCTCAGAGCCTGGAGCCTGTTTCAGAGTCTGTGTCTCCCTCTCTCTCTCTGACCCTCCCCTGCTCTCTCTCTCTCTCAGAAATAAATAAAACATTTAAAAAAATAAAATAAAATAAAATGAATAAATATCAGAATGACCTAATTCTCATTTTTCCCCTTAATGTTATTTCAAGCAGTGCATGCAGATTTGATTTACTTTATCCTTCAAGGGCCCTGGGAAAAGAAATCTCAGTACAGTACAAATGGAAGCCACCTGTCCACAGGCAGAAAAATGCTACTTGATTGCCATGGATAGACTGGTGGGTACCCAGGCTCTGTGAACAACATGGTTGAGTCGAGCACAATGCAGCCTCTGTCTTACATTTTAAAAATGATATTTGGAAACAATACAGAATAAAACTTAAGTAGATCCAACAATAAGCAACAGTAGTGATTAAACGGGTAGATTAAATGATTAAGTGATTAAATGGGTAACCCCATGTGAGGAAAAGTTAATGGAATAGAAATATTTAAAAAAAAAAAAAAAGCAAAGACCCAGGGTGTCATTAACTGTCTAAAAGTGTATTAAGAGCTATTTATTAAATGAGAATGCTGACATATTTGAACATAAAATGAAAATGAAAAATTTCTTTAAGATTTTTCCCAGATAAGAAGTTGAATACGCTTGATTATTGAAATTACTCTTCATATAAGCAAGAAATGTATGTTTAGACACGCTGTGCCTGACACCTTTCAGAATCGCTTCTACTGGCAGGTTAGACATCGACCCACCTGGAGGAGGAGACTGGGACAGGGACCCAATGCCTTTCCCACGTTAGGAGATTTTTTTTTTTAATAGAAGAGGATTTAGATCAGAAATCGGAGGTCCAAAGCCAAAGTGAAACGAAGGACTGAACCATTAATAGTTTAATAAGTGAGTTGGTATGAACCACGATGGTAAAAGCAGAAAGACCCCCAGTCGCCGGTCGCCTCCTCACGGAGCGCGCAGGCAGGACGGAGGCCTCTGCGGCTGTTCGCACTGGGGCATCACAAACGCCACCGGGCGGTTCCGTGGACGCGGGCCCGGCGCTTTCCGTCTGCAGGTACCGGGTAGTCCGGGCCGAGGCCTGAAGAGGGCGCCCTGCTCTAAGTCCGCGGGCAGCGCGGGCTGGCGTCTGCGGCGGGGCCGGCGGGCAGCCTG